>NC_045160.1:28008134-28013134 GCF_900700415.2 Clupea harengus | reverse complement strand
CATTACTACACGGCTACCTTGCCTTGAATTAAAAACCCTCTTCAAGATGGTTTATTTTGTTGTTGTTTTCACGCTTTTTTTGTCACCATGTGAAGAAGGCTTTCCTAGCCTCTGCTTTGGTCAGTTCAAACTCCATGGTTTGCAGTAAACTAAAGAACTTCTGGTAAATGCCTGAGGCAGAATTAACACACATCTGTGCCCGGATCAGCTGACCAGAAGTATTGATGTCTATAGAACCGTATGTACTGTAGTAGTTCTCCCTACAGAAACCCAACTCAGGATGACTGTAGTAGTTCTCCCTACAGAAACCCAACTCAGGCTCTGCCGCACCTTCTTGAGCCGCTGAACTACCGTAACTCATAGCTGAATGCTCTGTGAGAACTCTCTGAACCACAGGTTCTCTGTAGTCTCTCTGTAGCATGTGTGTGTGTGTGTGCGTGTGTGTGTGTGTGTGTGTGTGTGTGTGTGTGTGTGAGTGTGTCTGTGTGTGTGGGGGGGGGTGTCCAACATTCAGACACTACATCTGACACTGAATGACCAAGCCAAAAGTCAAAGCTGAGGAATGTGTGTGTGTGTTTCTCTGTGTGGATGCGTGTGTCTGTGTGTGTATGTGTGTGTGTGTGTGTGTGTGTGTGTGTGTGTGTGTGTGTGTGTGTGTGTGTGTGTGTGTGCGTAGACAAGCGTGTCAGATGCGTGTGTGTGAGTTCTCCTGCAGTGCCATAGGTCACAATGTCACATTCCGGTCACACTCGCCACGCGACACCACTCTTCTGATCACTCAAACAGAAAAACAATAACACACACACACACACACACACACAAACACACACAGACACACACACACACACACACACACACAGACACACACACACACACACACACACACACGCGCACACACGCGCACACACGCGCACATGCACAAACACGTATACACACATTGAGTTGTGCACCATCACACAAACACACACACAGACACACACACAATCACACACACACACACACACAATCACACACACACAATCACACACACATACACACACACACACACACACACACACACACACACACACACACAGCAAGCAGTCGTCTTCTCCACTGTAATGTTATTTCACCAGTAGCCCAGAGGGTCAGCAGCAGCGCAACCTGTGGAGAAAAACTGATGTCTGCATCTGATGATTGGTAATGTTTGGTTTTGGTCAAGGTTTTAGATATAGTATATAGATAGATAGATAGATAGATAGATAGATAGATAGATAGATAGATAGATGAATTGATAGATAGATATATTATATAGATACATAAATAAATAAATAAATAGATAGATAGATAGATAGATAGATAGATAGATGTAGAGACATAGATAGATTTAACCCCATATTCTTTATAAACTTAATGAATTTATGGTACAATTTTACAACAGCAGCCCAACCAGGTGTGGGTTAGAGTAGTACCTGTGTTACACACGCAGGACCTCAGTGAATCACATCATATCGTCACATACTTCTATGGTATCATGCACATTATACAGCGGGAGAGAACAGAGTGAGAGTACTCATTTTCACACATGGTATGGAACAGCACAGCACAACACAGCACAGCACAGCAGATCACAGTACAACACAACACAGCAAAGCACAGCACAGCACAGCACAGCACAACACAGCACAGTAGAGCACAGCACAACACAGCACAGCACAGCACAGCACAACACAACACAGCACAACACAGCACAGCACAGCACAGCACAACACAGCACAACACAACACAGCACAGCACAGCACAGCACAGCACAACACAGCACAGCACAGCAGATCACAGTACAACACAACACAGCACAGCACAGCACAGCACAGCACAACACAACACAGCACAGCACAGCACAGCACAGCACAACACAACACAGCACAACACAGCACAGCACAGCACAACACAGCACAGCACAACACAACACAGCACAGCACAGCACAACACAGCACAGCACAGCACAGCACAACACAGCACAGCACAGCACAGCACAACACAACACAGCACAACACAGCACAGCACAGCACAGCAGATCACAGCACAGCACAGCACAGGACAACACGGCACAGCACAGCATAACACACATGGTATGGAACGGTACAGGACCAAATGTATATGTGAAAACTGAGAAGCTGACTGAGGAGAAGTAAAATGAGGAGAACGGCCTCTTGTTTCCAGTTAGCTAGTTTTTATTTTGATCACATCCTGAAATCCATTTTGATGGCTCCTATGAAGGTGACATTAACCGAACAGACATTTTGCTTCCAGGTATTTTTAGGGCCTGAAAAAATAAGAACAGCTCCCATGTACAACACTGAAATCCACCATTTAGCAGGCTAGATATCTTTTCCATCAGGGCTGCAAGCTAGTTAGTTTAGCTCACTAGCTTTTCCTTCAGGCAAGACATGTCTCTGGGCTGCAAGCTAGTTAGTTTAGCTCACTAGCTTTTCCTTCAGGCAAGACATGTCTCTGGGCTGCAAGCTAGTTAGTTTAGCTCACTAGCTTTTCCTTCAGGCAAGACATGTCTCTGGGCTGCAAGCTAGTTAGTTTAGCTCACTAGCTTTTCCTTCAGGCAAGACATGTCTGTGGGCTGCAAGCTAGTTAGTTTAGCTCCCTAATTTTAGACAGAATCGCCTTTAATGATGTGGACAACTTCTTTATTTTTAATAAAGCAGACCACTCCCTGCTCCTCAGTGAAGTGCAGTGAGTGCAGTCTCTGAGTGAGTGACCAGCAGGCTTCTCTCCTCCGCCGTGTCCCGTGGCGCACACAGGCTACAGGCCCACAGAACTCTGATGAGAACCCGCGGTCATGTCAGCTTCACTTATTAACCACACACACACATCAAAGAGATGCCAGGGCTTTTTATGATGACACACATGAACACACACACATGCGTACATGCATATGCTCACAGTTACATGCACATTTAATCACAGACCCATGCACACACACACACACGGACAGAGAGGGAGAGGAGAGATACGTGGGAAAGTTGTCTGGAGGGGGACAGTAAAGGTGACGTTCACGTTGTACTATGTTTGTCTCTCATACACACACACAACACACACACACACACACAGAACACACACACACGCATATACACACAACACGCGCACTTACACACACACACACACACACACACACACACACACATGCAAACACACTCTCACATACACACACACACACACACACACACACACACACACAAACACCACACACTCATGCAAACACACTCACACACACACACACACCACACACACACATGCAAACACACACACATATGCCCGCACGCCACCATACACTACACTGTGTCCATTAACATGTCATTTGAACTAAAGTACCTATTACCAAATCCTCTTTCCAGCATTATTCAGCATGTTCATTTCTTCATTCATTACAAGCACTGACACACACACAGCACATCAAGCATCAGAGACAGCACTGACACACACACACATCATCAGAGACAGCACTGACACACATCAAGCATCAGAAACAGCACTGACACACACACACATCATCAGAGACAGCACTGACACACATCAAGCATCAGAAACAGCACTGACACACACACACATGGATCATCAGAGACAGCACTGACACACACAGCATCAGAAACAGCATTGACACACACAGCATCAGAAACAGCACTGACACACATAAAGCATCAGAGAAAAATTGTCAAAGCTAACAAAATGTAGCTGCAGGCAAAGGTTGGCCCACATGATGACAGTTGATATGGGTCAAACCTCAGAGTAGGAGAAGATTTCCATCAACGAAGGATCTTGCAAAGAAGGGTTGAAAGAATGCAGACATACAAAAAAAATCTAGATCATTTTTTTCATAATTCATGCATGAAAGGGTTAACGTAACATGTCTCAATCATGACACCATTCAATCATTACATCATTCAATCCTTAATTCTGTCCCAATCATTACATCATTCAATCATTGCATCATTCAATCATTATATCATTCAATCATTGCATCATTACATCATTCAATCCTTACTCTGTTTACTGCGTTGTAAACATGGACTTGGTTATAACCTCCATTCAGGCCTAAATACATTGTGTCTATAAGAAGCTACATCATTAACATAATTTAAGGCTGATGCCAGTGAGGTACAACTTGTGATTAAATGATTACCAGTATATTGTGTTTTATAAGAGCAAATTAAATAATAAAGTTTTTTAAGTAGTTACAAAACTGTGGGGGTGTATCATTTTCATTTTGGAAATCTGGAGCGAACGCATTTATGGCTGACTTGTGGGACTTTTGAGGGGCGACTTTTGATTAAATGATTACCAGTGTGTTGTGTTTTATAAGAGCAAATTAAATAATAACGGTTTTTTTCGGTTATTGTGTTTAATGTTGCAACATCTCCTCTTGGGTTCAGCCCTAATTACCTGTATCCATAGCAACTGCAATATCTTGTCATATATTAATTGACTTTGTAAAGAAGCTGAAGTTACTCATCACTTTTAAACTGTCATTCCTTCTCATACACACACATACACACACATCATTAGCATACACACACACACACACACACACACACACACACACACACACATCCACACATACACACACATGCACATGCACACACATCATTAACATACCTTAACCATTAAACGGGAAGGAGTCGGGGCTGTTTAAAGCACCTTATAGATTATTCATTACTCCAATGAGAGCGCTGGATAACCACACCATCCTTAAGTACAGCTGCACACTCCAGCTTGCCAATGTTTAACCCCAAACAGGACAGCCTGTAGCCAACTTTACCCAAGACACACACACACACATATACACACACACCCACAGCCCATAGTCGGCCTTCCCCGAGCTACACACACACAAATATACACACACACAGACAGCTTATAGTCAGCCTTCCCTAAGCTACACACACACACATACCGACAGGTTATAGCCAACCTTCCCAGAGCTACACACACACACACACACACACACA
>NC_045160.1:27995634-27998134 GCF_900700415.2 Clupea harengus | reverse complement strand
CGACAGGTCCGCTTCGCCACACAATCCGGAACCAGCCCACAAGGGCCACGCTCTTCCACACACACCTGCTGACTGTGGCCACGCTCCTCCACACACACCTGCTGACGCCGCTTCCTGTGACGGCTGGGAGCATTGAGCAGCTTCTGCAGTAGAGAGAGAGGGAGAGAGAGAGAGAGGGGGGAAAGAAACCAGAGGAGAGAGAGAGATGGAAAAAGAAGAGAATTGATGGTAAAGATTGACAAAGAGGTGATTGACAGAGAGAGAGAGAGAGAGAGAGAGAGGATGAGTGAGTGAGGGAAAAGTAAAGGGAGGGATTGGAGAAAGAAACAAAAAAAGTGTCAAGTCCCAAACTAGCCAAAATGGTGTACTCAAGTAAAACTGCTAATAACTGCTAATAACAAGTCCATGAACTGTATAACATCTAATCACCTTTCGTTTGTCCTCCAGACATTTAACAAAGGAGGAGTTGAGGAAGTCTTTGAGCTTGTTGTTCTCTTCATGAAGCCGAGCAAGTTCCTCATCTCTCTGCATTAAAGTGTCCTGAAGCTGTGAAAGCAGAAACCATTCACTTAGCACGACTATCCATAACAATCATTTAAAGGTTTAGAACTTCCACAAGTGGTGATAGCAATGCAATTCTTATTAAACAGCAAACGCTTAATTACATGGCCGTTTAAGCTTGTAAGTTTTAACACTGGTTTTGGATATACACCTGCTTATTTCTTTGAAAGTGCGGGGAGAGATGGTCTGGCCACGTCTGCTGGGAAACCGCTCCATGGTCTGAGTGCTGCGATTCTAACGGAAAGACAATACATCTGGGTTATAATCCTAATAACACACATGAAGTAAATGAATGACGAAAAACAAACAAGAAAAACAAATGGCAGTTTGAGGCTGGCATTTCTAGCGCATACTGCACGAATCTTGCTGCCAAGGAACTCCAATTGCAGCCATTAAAACCACTTAGCAAGAGTGAAAAAAAACATTCTGAAAGCACTCGGCATCTTGAGTTTGACAAAGACCCGAAAAAACATCAGCGCCTTTTTTGTAAATTCCAGATGGAAAAATTCCAGTTTGACAAAAGCGCGCACAGCCGGGAATGGTCTCGCGCCGCTTATCCCGGGATATTGCAGGACTTACCTCGCAGTGGCGGCTCGTGCTGCTGGCACGCCGCGTTGTCCCGGGGACGGGCGTCCCAGAGGGAGACCAGCGTTTCCGTGGAAACGTCAACACTGGGGTCAGCTGACGTCGAGGCGGAGTACGGGCAGTTGTAGCGCTGCCCCCCCACAAAGCTCAGATCTTGGCAGGATAGGATGGTGCTCTGCTGAACAAACGGAATAAGCAGCAGAACAATATGAGACGAGCGTCCAAGTGTTAACCAAGAGACGCATCTGTGTACTGGCGTGTTTACTAAAGCAAGTACACTTGCTCATACATAAACGATAACAACCCTGAATCGTATCAAAATGCATACATTTCAAGAGTTATTTGGACTGTCCACTATGCAGTTGTAACAATAAAACAAATCCTAATTAAAACTGAGAACAAAATGTCCCGAAATCTCTCTCCTAAAATATTTCTCATTAAATATGAAGTTTCCCAGTATCCAGATCGGTAAATGACACCATATCTAGATTCAATAAATTGACTGTCCAAATTCGCGTGAAAAGAACACATATTTCCTCTTGCACTGCACTACTCCAAACGATTAAAATTGTCCTTGAACTTTCTGCACGCGAAAAGCACCTGTTGCTCTTGATTATCAATGTGAGTGCGAGACACTCATCCCGTTAAACACGAGAGGTGCACCTGCACCAGCGCACGCTGATTAAAGGCGAACGCCGTGATTTAAGCGAAGTCGCCTTCCACGTCAATTAGGTTCAAAATGCATCATTGGTTGTTTGTATGCTTAGTCTATTGAAGTACAGCGCGTACAAATGTAGACTACGAGAATAACTATTATTAAGGCTCATTGACGAAAAGCAGTTGATAAGACACCAACAGACATTAGAAATAGGATTTTAATGGTCACCGGTTGTGACAGAATACTCACCATTTCGCGGGCAGGTAGATTCTGGGTGCAAGGCGCGGATTAGGGCGCGTGAAGGGGAGTCCCGAGAGCTCTCCAGACCTTTGGGGAGATGTGTGTGAGATGGGGTGGTGAGCGCGCTAATCTCCTTCAAACGGCGGAATGACGCCCGGGGCCACTCATCGCGCTCAACAACCTGATTTGGCGTGTGAAGCTGTCAAACTCGTGACGTATGATCTCTAACCGTTTGAACTAGAAATGCCACGCGCCAAGATAATTGGTGATTGTGCTCCTCTCTCTCTCTCTCTCTTTCTCTCTCCAGGTTGTCGTTATAACAGTTGGGATTAGTCAGAGCTGAATTTAGCACCTTAACTACTATCACGCTGCGACTCTCCTCCGGTATAGAGAGATAAAGTGAGCACCAGAGTTTTCTGGACAGCTAAGAGTTAATGTATAAACTGACAGTTTTAA
>NC_045160.1:27938134-27953134 GCF_900700415.2 Clupea harengus | reverse complement strand
AAGTTTGTAGCCCTAGGGCTGGACCCCAGCTCCTTGGATTACCACTGCTGGGCCCCTGTGGAGCCCGCCAGGCAGCGCCACAGCAGACGATCCGTCTGGATCCCTCTCTCTCTCCCCCCTCAGCTCGAGCAGCAGGTGGACAAGAGGAGCATTAGCACCAGCTGAACTTCCCTGCTAGCATGTTATGACGCTAAGCTGTAGGCAGGTGTTATTGTAGCAGGGAGTGTATTTCGTTTTGGGGTCTGGATCCAGACTGCGCTAACAAGCTGTTTTGCCAGCCAGCCACATGGTTTGGATGCTGCTGGGTTTGTGGGCTGTGTTGCTAGCATACCTAGGGGTTAGCGGGCTGAGATGCTAGCGTGCGGAGTGGTTCACAGGCTGTGGTTTTGGCTGCAGCCCTGACCTCAGCTGTCTGCCCACAGGAAAGTTGTTGAGATACCACGGCGAAGGGTGAACGTTCCCATTGATCGGATCGGACTGGGCCGCCTTCCTAGCAACCGGGGATGAGCCACATCGCTGTCACCCCTCCTGAGAGACTGGTACATCTCCTCTCTTCCTTCACACCTCAACATGGCTGCTACTCTAAAACACCCAAATCCTAAGCCTGACTTGAGTTATTGTTACAGTTATAATTATAGCCTAAGTAATAGTTCATGTAAAATCCCTGTGTGTTCCTTCAGTAAAAAAACCTGTCTAATGTCTAACGTCTAACGATGTCTTTGTCTGTTCACAGGGGCTTCAGTGCAAGTAGAAGACTCATGGAACGCATAACATAAACACCTACACTCCTCCATCTGCTCCCCTCATACTCACTGCAGCTCAACACCTGAGCCCCAACACGTACATTAGACGCTATATAGACCCTTGGCTCAACACCTAGGCCTCAACACGTACATTACACGCTATATAGACCCTCAGATCAAGTCTTAAACCCTAAACAAGGACACTCTTCTTATACCATGTAAATTCCTAGACCAGTGCATGAAGCACAAACGTACAAACAGACTTTACTCCCAGCTCTTAATCTCTATCCAAAAGCCTCACCTGTATTCTGCATCCTTATACTTTATACAGCTCTACAAAGCTCCAGGAATACCACACAGCTCTGTGTCCTCTTCACTCCATAAAGTCATGCCCCTTACATCAGCAACTTTATCTTCCAGCAGCACACTATGTAGAAACTTCACGCCATGTGCCTTTAGAGCCGCTTGCAGAGGGATGGGCACGGTCTCCATGGTAACTGTAGAACAGCACTATTTACCCATGATGCCGAGCGCTGTTGTTTGTTAATCTCGCTGTAGTAAACTCACCCTGTTCCGTTGTGTGCACAGACAGGAGGCCAACTGCCTTGACATTAAAACTGATCGATTACAGCTACGTCTGCTCTGCTGTGTGTTTCTTTATCAGTTGCGTCTCTGTGTGTGAGTGTGTGTGTGTGTGTTTGTATGTGTGCAAGCATGTGTATATGGCGAGTGTATTCATTTGTAGGTGTGTGTATAAGTACGCTTGAAAATATTGTGTGCCTGTTTGCGTGCGCGCGTGTGAGTGTGTGTGTGCGATCACATGTGTGTGATTCCGTGAGAAAGTCTTGACAGAAATGAACATCTGTAGATGTGATTTCATGATGTTTGTTTAAAGAGAGTTTCCCTTCCATCCGTCTCCATTCCTGTCTGTGTCCTACCAACCTCTGGACTGTGTGTGTGTGTGTGTGTGTGTGTGTGTGTGTGTCTGTGTCCTACCAACCTCTGGAGTGTGTGTGTGTGTGTGTGTGTGTGTGTTTGTGTCCTAGCAACCTCTGGAGTGTGTGTGTGTGTGTGTGTGTGTGTGTGTCTGTGTCCTACCAACCTCTGGAGTGTGTGTGTGTGTGTGTGTGTGTGTGTGTGTGTGTGTGTGTGTGTGTGTCTGTGTCCTACCAACCTCTGGAGTGTGTGTGTGTGTGTGTGTGTGTGTGTGTGTGTGTGTGTGTGTGTGTGTGTGTGTGTCTGTGTCCTACCAACCTCTGGAGTGTGTGTGTGTGTGTGTGTGTGTGTAACAACATGGGCGAAAGACATCAAATCAATTAAGGAGTAAAAATAATGAAATCATGAAAATCAGTAAGACGAGTCTGACCTGTGCTAGCCTGTCAACCCCTCCCAGATCAGATGGGGTTATCTGACTCTGTGTAGGAACAGAGACTCGGTCCAGATCAGATGGGGTTATCTGACTCTGTGTAGGAACAGAGACTCGGTCCAGATCAGATGGGGTTATCTGACTCTGTGTAGGAACAGAGACTCGGTCCAGATCAGATGGGGTTATCTGACTCTGTGTAGGAACAGAGACTCGGTCCAGATCAGATGGGGTTATCTGACTCTGTGTAGGAACAGAGACTCGGTCCAGATCAGATGGGGTTATCTGACTCTGTGTAGGAACAGAGACTCGGTCCAGATCAGATGGGGTTATCTGACTCTGTGTAGGAACAGAGACTCGGTCCAGATCAGATGGGGTTATCTGACTCTGTGTAGGAACAGAGACTCGGTCCAGATCAGATGGGGTTATCTGACTCTGTGTAGGAACAGAGACTCGGTCCAGATCAGATGGGGTTATCTGACTCTGTGTAGGAACAGAGACTCGGTCCAGATCAGATGGGGTTATCTGACTCTGTGTAGGAACAGAGACTCGGTCCAGATCAGATGGGGTTATCTGACTCTGTGTAGGAACAGAGACTCGGTCCAGATCAGATGGGGTTATCTGACTCTGTGTAGGAACAGAGACTCGGTCCAGATCAGATGGGGTTATCTGACTCTGTGTAGGAACAGAGACTCGGTCCAGTCAGCAGTATTAAACATTTACATTTACATTTAGTCATTTAGCAGACGCTTTTATCCAAAGCGACTTACATATGTGCGACTTACAATGTATACACATTTTACATTAACACTGATGGCACACTGCACATCAGGAGCAATTAGGGGTTCAGTGCCTTGCTCAAGGACACTTCGACAGGGAATCGAACTAGCAACCTTCTGCTTACTAAACGACTTCTTTACCTCTGTACCACTGCCGCCCCCATTAAAATACCCCCTGGCCCTACTCAGTGCCTCCCAAAGCCCCTATGACACCAGTCACACGCCAGCCGTCCGTGTACGCCAGGCCAGAGTCACACGCCAGCCGTCCGTGTACGCCAGGCCAGAGTCACACGCCAGCCGTCCGTGTACGCCAGGCCAGAGTCACACGCCAGCCGTCCGTGTACGCCAGGCCAGAGTCACACGCCAGCAGTCCGTGTACGCCAGGCCAGAGTCACACGCCAGCCGTCTGTGTACGCCAACCCAGAGTCACACGCCAGCCGTCCGTGTACGCCACGCCCCTGGCATCCAGCTAAGGTGAGCTCATCCTGGCTGCAGTTCCGGGCAGAAGCTCCACGACACCACAGACACTCAGGAGATTAATAACCATCAGGGTCAGGATCAGAAATGACCACGCTGTCACCACGGATACAACACAGAGCAGAGAGAGCAGAACCTGGAGGCCCGGGGGAGTTTCAGTCACAGACTTGGATGAGAGGAAGAGAGGGGAACTCAGGGAAAGACAGAGAGAGAGAGAGAGAGAGAGAGGGCAAGGAATGAGTGAGACAACAGAGAAAGAGGAGCATGAAATGAGAATGTGGGAGTGAGAGAGAAGGATATGTGAGAGAGAAGATGTGAGAGAGAGAGAGGGAGATGTGAGAGAGAGAGGAGATGTGAGAGAGAGAGAACGGTAGGGAATGATGGTCAAGGTGAGAGAGAGGCAGTTACAAACGAGTAGGAAAGAGAGTCTTCTGTGATTAATATACTCTTGTTCTCTGCATGTCAGACCTCTAGGAAGCACTGCCAGCTGCAGCTCACTTCTGAAGGTAAAGGACTGTATTTAGAGGCTTTTATTCAAAACTGCAGCTCACTTCTGAAGGTGAAGGACTGTATTTAGAGGCTTTTATCCAAAACTGCAGCTCACTTCTGAAGGTAAAGGTGAAGGACTGTATTTAGAGGCTTTTATCACAGACAGCCTGCAGCGACTGGGAACCTGCACTTCTGATCCTCCATCGCCCCCTGCTGGACACATGGTGCTCCAACATGGAGGCTTTCAGACAAAAAGTGCCACACACAATAGGTATAAAATACTAATACATATTTTAATCACAAAATATTATGTTTATACAAAAGAGTGTGTATATTATACAATACAGGAGTGAAAAAAGTAACGTTCTTCTACTCTAGCAGTAAATGTTACACTGCTATTTTGGGTGTGATGTGCAATTTGGATATCTATAAGATGTAAACAAGGGTGAATCATATCACAACATCAATGGATTCTCAGAGCCTTCAGGGATCATTCACATTTTGTACCAATACATTTCCATTTTCACCAATACATTCACATTTTCACCAATACATTTCCATGACCATACATTCTGTGAAACGTCTGTGTATACATATTAGGGCTGAACGATTTGGGAAAATAATCTAATTGCGATTTTTTTACCAAAATATTGCGATTGCGATTTAATATGCGATTTTTTTTTTGTATCCTCTTTTTTCCCCCAACAAAACGTAATGAATGATTTAAATATGACCAACACAATATTAGATACATTTAGTGTAAAATATTCTTTCCCACATTTTACATTTTTATTTAACTGTTTTATTACAGAAACAAGAACAACAAATAGGTGGCTTTGCCACTGTGCATTTAAGTAATTTAAAAAAAGTAATTTTAATTATAAACACTAGGCATGCACTTTTTAAACACTGTGTGCAAAATTTACCATCTTAAAAAAAAAAAAAAAAAAAAAAAACATTTGCGGTTAGAAAATCGCGTTCTATCATATCGCGATTAAATCGCAAATGCAATTAATCGTTCAGCCCTAATACATATACATATATATCTGTGTATACATATACATATATATCTGTGTATACATACATAAACATCTGTGTATACATATACATATATATCTGTGTATACATGACACTATAAGAAGGGTGGTCACTAGAACTAGGTCAACCCTTTGATGTTTTCAGAAATGATTGTTATTATTCAGAGGAGCAAACATAAGTCATCCTTTACTACAGTTTAAAGACAACTGAACATAAAATATAAATATTAAAGATCTGTTGACCCTACTGGGCCTTCTACTTCCCCAATTCTCTACTTGCAGAACACAAATCACCCTGAATGAATGTGGGGAATGAACAAATATGGTGAATGAATGAATGAATGTGGCGGTTAAATGAATGAATGAATGAATGAATGAATGAATGTGGGGAATGAAAGAATGAATGTGGTGAATAAATGAATAAATGAATAAATGAATGAATGAATGGATGAATGAATGAATGAATGTGGTGAACAAATGAATGTCGTGAATGCCAGGCGAATGTCTACTTTCATGCTAACTTCACCGCGGTCAAGTGACGTGGCTGATCTAACGGAACATTAAAGAAGGAAGGATGACTAATTCCAATGACTTATAAACTAACCAAAAAAACGACATCTCTAGCACCATGATTAAAGAAATTGCAGGTAATTAACCATCGTCATTAACAGCACCTGGATGTGAATGGGAACAAGTGCGACCCAAGTGCGGCCTTTGATGTGCAGTGACAAACAAGCCTTTTTTTTTATTTATTCCTGATGAAACCAATCTCATAGTTTGCCTAAAACGACAGGGCTAACTAACTTAGGCAACGTCAGACTAAATCAACAACTACAGTAAGCACAGATCAAATCTTTTTAGCTTGTGTCCTGTATCAAGAAATATTTTACAAATTACCTTCGGGTATTTTCAGAAGTATTTTTTGTGCAAACGTTTCTGAAGTTCTGGAATTTTCCATCTCAAACTGGAAAACGAGGTGATCTATATAAATAATTCCAAGATGTGGCTGTAGACCTAACATCCAGCTGCCGATACAGCCCAAAAGACTGATATTAGCCTCATGATGTGAATGATGGTGATAGCCACTGTTTTCTTAAGGTCACAATTAAAAAAGGGCTACCAGTGAGTGGTTTTCTGTCATATTTGTTTAAACATTTGTTTTTCTCAGTCGATCTTAACTGAATCACATGCACTCTAATATAAAGATATTTGAATTAAATGTCAATGACTTTTCCAAAACTTCCTGGCTTCATTCATTTTTTCAAACTTCTCCAGGCCTGGAAATGGCTATTTTCACATTTCCCACTGTACTGTACAGCCTGTAGGAACCCTGACACTTGTTCCCTTATCCTGCCCTGTTCTGAAGACTAATTGAAGCCCATGAGTCTGATGACAGGGACAGAGCCCTGCTGTAGGGCAGCCAGAAACTGCTATTTTCAAATTGTCCAGGTTTTTCATGACTGTAAGAACCCTGACACTTGTTTCCTTTTTCTAATTTCTAACTGAAGCCCACGTGCCCATGTCACTACCAGCTGTGCCCATGTCACCACCAGCGGGCCACGCCCATGTCACCACCAGCGGGCAGTGCCCATGTGCGAGTGCAGCCAGCGGGCGTATTTGGCCACGCGCGTGTACACCCCATACACCCTCTTGGAGCCACACTCCTCAGGGCCGCCCCACGACACCAGCCCCTGCACCACCCAGCGGCCCGTGCGGGGGTCCTGCGTGACGAAGGCCCCGCCGCTGTCGCCCTGGCACGTGTCGCGGCCGCCCTCGTAGAAGCCTGCGCAGAACATGCCGCTGGTGATGTTGTAGCTGCGGGAGCGTGACGCGTAGCTGCCCTCGCACTCCGCCCGCTCCACCACGGGCAGTTTTACGTACCGGAGCGTGACCGACACGCCCCCCTCGCCTTCGCCCTCGCCCTCGCCCTCACCCTGCCCGCCACCCATCGCGACCTCTGCCGACCCGTTGGCCGCCATTAACCCCCAGCCGGCCACCATGCCCAGCGTGTGTGGCGGGGGTGCGGGCGGCTGGCCCTCGGCCCAGGGCAGAGGCAGGCAGACGGGCCGAACCAGCAGGCTGTAGGGCGCGGGCTGGGCGAGGCGCAGCAAGGCGATGTCGTGGTTGTAGTTGCGTGGGTCGAAGCGCGGGTGCAGGAACAGGTGCTGCACAGCGTGGCCCGAGGCCACCAGGGGGCGCCGGAGGTCAAGCAGGCCCAGGTGCACCAGCACGCTGCCCGGGGAGACGGGCACCACGCTGGGGTCGCGCCGCGGTGACCGGAGCACGTGGGCGGCCGTCAGCACCCAGGTGGCGGACAGGAGAGCTCCGCTGCCGAACCAGCGTCCTTCGGGCACGCGGGACGAGTCCTCCACCGACAGACGCGCCTGCCACGGGAAGTGCCCCGCGGACGCCACGCGGCCGCCCACTATACGCCGCACGTGAGACGGGAAGGGCTGAGAGGGCTCACCGCACGCTAACACACACACACACACACACACACACACACACACACACACACACACACACACACACACACACACACACACACAATACCATACACACACACACACACACACACACACACACACACACACACACACACACACACACAATACCATACACACACACACACACACACACACAGACACACACACAATACCATACACACACACACACACAAACAATAACATACACACACACACACACACATACATACACACACACACACACAGCATACATACACACACACACACACAATACCATACACACACACACACACACACACACAGACACACACAAACAATACCATACACAGACACACACAAACAATAACATACACACACACACACACACACACATACATACACACACACACACACACACACACACACAGCATACATACACACAAGCATAAAAACACATACATACACACACACACGTCGACATACATACATTCACACACACACACACACACACACACACACACACATATGCACACAGAACACAGACACAGAACATAGACATAAATACACACTAAATCATACACAGAAACATACTGAATAAATACAAGTATCAAGACTCTCATATGCACAGAAATACAAATGTGTGAAATATACATAGAAAAAGACATTTCATATAATAATATAATATAATATTTAATATACAAATACGAATGCACTGTCTACACACACACCCAGCTGCTGAGCTGTGTACTCAATACAGGGAGGAGCTTACCTGGGAGACAGGAGGGGAGTTGGGTGCCCAGCTCAGCATTAGTCCACCTTCCCCTCTCTCCACACACATATGTACCTACACACACACACACACACACACACACACACACATACAGCAATAATAACGTTAGCCAACTCTCTAAACACACACACGCACGCACACACACACACACACACACACACACACACACACACACACACACACATACAGCAATAACAGTGTTAGTCAACTCTCTCCACACACATATGTACACACACACACACACACACACACACACACACACACACACACACACACACACACACACACACAGCAATAACAGCGTTAGTCAACTCTCTCCACATTTGTCCAAGGGTGAATCGGATTGGATAGTGGTCTGCTATGAAGACAGGTAGAGGCCACCAGCGGCACATTTAAGGCTGATGTGTAAATCGAACCTCAGAGAGACTCTCTCCGTCTCTCACACACACACACACACACACACACACACACACACACACACACACACACACACACACACAGCAATAACAGCGTTAGTCAACTCTCTCCACACACATATGCACCTTACACACTGTGACAGCCTGTAGGCTGCTGCCTTTACTGGACTGGGTGCAGGTGTTTTGGGTGTATTTTGCGTGTTTGGTGTTTGTCTCTGTATACAGTTTATATGTACGTTATCCAACCCAATGAATCCAACCCAATGAATATGGCGCAACCAAGTGCAAGTTTTAAAACTAACTCCCGGGTTAACCCGAAGTATTTGTGATTGTTTGGCTGAGTTCTTATGTGTCGGCTATGCCGTTACGAAGCCGTAATAACTACCATGGTGGAGCTTGAAAGCAGGACCTGTTTCTCCTGCAAAAACTGTGCCATTTGTGTCCATTTAATACTCTCGCAGTACAACCTCTTCACAGATGCGTATCATGTCATTGGGTTAGCATATAAGTTTCTGTTGACTTTGTCCATCACACAGGTTGCATGTGAGAGAAGCTTCTCAACCTTAAAATTTGTGAACAATAGGCTACGAAGCTCATTGAGTCAGGACAACTTGGAGGCTTTCATGTTAATGTGCAGAGAGAAGGAAATCCTCATGTCTATAAGCAACGACACAGTTATAGATAAAGTGGCTGAAACCAGTGCACTGCGTAGGCGGTTACTGATGCTGTAGATGCTGTTGGTGCTTTTCGCAATGTAACTGTATACTGTAGCCTACTGTGAGTGGAACTGTAAACATTAGTTCTTTGTTGAAGAGTGGGATACGTTTCAAATGATTTATTTATTAGGGTTCCTCCGTCAGGAGGAAACCTATTGTTATTGTAGGTATTATTATTATTAGGGTTCCTCCGTCAGGAGGAAACCTATTGTTATTGTAGGTATTATTATTATTATTATTCTTGTACCATTGAAGTCAATGGCAGGCCCTAGAACCGTATGGTAACTTTTTCTGAAATTTGGCACACTCATTAAGGACAGTCCCTTCTTCACTGACACCAAGTTTCATGTCTCCCACTAGACCACACTAGCGCCACCAACGGGTCAAAGTTGGACTTTTGTTAACACTGTAACTTTTGAACCGTTTGACCAATTTTCAAAAATGAGGTACCATTGGATTCCCTGGATCAAGACGAATTCAACACACCCTATGCCGTCAATTTCCGGTTATATAGATTTTCCGCAATTTCCGGTTTTATCAAAAACCTTTGAAAGGCCTCCACTCCTACAATTTTTGTCAAATCTTCTTCAAAATCACCAGAGATGATCTTCAGACCAAGCCTCACAACATTTATCCAACAGAATTTTGATCCTCACAACCGTTTGTCCGGTACAGCCACTGAATTTCAGCAGAAAAGCCATCAAACAGGAAGTGAAGTGATATCTCAGCAAATATTTCAGATATCAACGCCAAACTTGGTATGCACGTGGAAGACACTACAACATGTCCCCATGTGCAAAGGCAACTTCATATCTTCAAAAATGATTGATATAAAGCAGATTGCATTAATCGCTAACGCTAAAATAATGCTTTACACATTTTTCATTCAAAAAGTGATACTCTGATTCAATCACAAGTTCATATGAAGACACTTGAGAATGTTTAGTACACAAATCTGAAAAAAAAGTTGACTGTAAGATGAAAAGTAGATTTTTGGTGAATATTTGAAACATGCATGCTTGGCTAATTGCTACCACCATTTCCAGTGTAATGTCTCCCTCTCTCCTCCTTCGCTCCCCGCGCGGCTTGCCCCAGTTCTCACAGACACAAACTTCCACCTGACACACCAAACACTTGTCAAGACGCACACACACCATTTCATGACATTGTGGCCTGACCAAGGCCCCGCCCCCTCCTTAGCTTGAAGCCTTGTGGATCTTGACAGTATTGCATTTCAAATTGAATATCCCATTGGTAAGTCTGCAGCATGGATTTTTCTATACAGTGACAAATTGTGCAGAATATACATTTTTCCCTGGTTCACAAAGTCTCAAGAACCCATAATGTCACCAGCATGGATATTTCTCGACAGTGACAATTTGTGAATAATTTTAAAAAATGTCTTCAAATCAGCCATTGATCCAATTATCTGCCCAATGTTGTGTACATGTATGAAATACATGTCAGTGTCATGTCAATTTTGTAATGATTGGAATGTTGAGGAGGAACCCGCCATTGCTGCCTGCAGCTATATTTAGGGTTCCTCCGTCAGGAGGAAACCTATTGTTATTGTAGGTATTATTATTATTATTATTCTTGTGCCATTGAAGTCAATGGCAGCCCCTAGAACCGTATGGTAACTTTTTCTGAAATTTGGCACACTCATTAAGGACAGTCCCTTCTTCACTCACACCAAGTTTCATGTCTCCCACTAGACCACACTAGCGCCACCAACGGGTCAAAGTTGGACTTTTGTTAACACTGTAACTTTTGAACCGTTTGACCGATTTTCAAAAATGAGGTACCATTGGATTCCCTGGATCAAGACGAATTCAACACACCCTATGGCGTCAATTTCCGGTTATATAGATTTTCCGCAATTTCCGGTTTTATCAAAAACCTTTGAAAGGCCTCCACTCCTACAATTTTTGTCAAATCTTCTTCAAAATCACCAGAGATGATCTTCAGACCAAGCCTCACAACATTTATCCAACATAATTTTGATCCTCACAACCGTTTGTCCGGTACAGCCACTGAATTTCAGCAGAAAAGCCATCAAACAGGAAGTGAAGTCATATCTCAGCAAATCTTTCAGATATCAACGCCAAACTTGGTATGCACGTGGAAGACACTACAACATGTCCCCATGTGCAAAGGCAACTTCATATCTTCAAAAATGATTGATATAAAGCAGATTGCATTAATCGCTAACGCTAAAATAATGCTTTACACATTTTTCATTCAAAAAGTGATACTCTGATTCAATCACAAGTTCATATGAAGACACTTGAGAATGTTTAGTACACAAATCTGAAAAAAAGTTGACTGTAAGATGAAAAGTAGATTTTTGGTGAATATTTGAAACATGCATGCTTGGCTAATTGCTACCACCATTTCCAGTGTAATGTCTCCCTCTCTCCTCCTTCGCTCCCCGCGCGGCTTGCCCCAGTTCTCACAGACACAAACTTCCACCTGACACACCAAACACTTGTCAAGACGCACACACACCATTTCATGACATTGTGGCCTGACCAAGGCCCCGCCCCCTCCTTAGCTTGAAGCCTTGTGGATCTTGACAGTATTGCATTTCAAATTGAATATCCCATTGGTAAGTCTGCAGCATGGATTTTTCTATACAGTGACAAATTGTGCAGAATATACATTTTTCCCTGGTTCACAAAGTCTCAAGAACCCATAATGTCACCAGCATGGATATTTCTCGACAGTGACAATTTGTGAATAATTTTTAAAAAATGTCTTCAAATCAGCCATTGATCCAATTATCTGCCCAATGTTGTGTACATGTATGAAATACATGTCAGTGTCATGTCAATTTTGTAATGATTGGAATGTTGAGGAGGAACCCGCCATTGCTGCCTGCAGCTATATTTATTATTATTCTTGTACCATTGAAGTCAATGGCAGGCCCTAGAACCGTATGGTAACTTTTTCTGAAATTTGGCACACTCATTAAGGACAGTCCCTTCTTCACTCACACCAAGTTTCATGTCTCCCACTAGACCACACTAGCGCCACCAACGGGTCAAAGTTGGACTTTTGTTAACACTGTAACTTTTGAACCGTTTGACCAATTTTCAAAAATGAGGTACCATTGGATTCCCTGGATCAAGACGAATTCAACACACCCTATGCCGTCAATTTCCGGTTATATAGATTTTCCGCAATTTCCGGTTTTATCAAAAACCTTTGAAAGGCCTCCACTCCTACAATTTTTGTCAAATCTTCTTCAAAATCACCAGAGATGATCTTCAGACCAAGCCTCACAACATTTATCCAACAGAATTTTGATCCTCACAACCGTTTGTCCGGTACAGCCACTGAATTTCAGCAGAAAAGCCATCAAACAGGAAGTGAAGTGATATCTCAGCAAATATTTCAGATATCAACGCCAAACTTGGTATGCACGTGGAAGACACTACAACATGTCCCCATGTGCAAAGGCAACTTCATATCTTCAAAAATGATTGATATAAAGCAGATTGCATTAATCGCTAACGCTAAAATAATGCTTTACACATTTTTCATTCAAAAAGTGATACTCTGATTCAATCACAAGTTCATATGAAGACACTTGAGAATGTTTAGTACACAAATCTGAAAAAAAGTTGACTGTAAGATGAAAAGTAGATTTTTGGTGAATATTTGAAACATGCATGCTTGGCTAATTGCTACCACCATTTCCAGTGTAATGTCTCCCTCTCTCCTCCTTCGCTCCCCGCGCGGCTTGCCCCAGTTCTCACAGACACAAACTTCCACCTGACACACCAAACACTTGTCAAGACGCACACACACCATTTCATGACATTGTGGCCTGACCAAGGCCCCGCCCCCTCCTTAGCTTGAAGCCTTGTGGATCTTGACAGTATTGCATTTCAAATTGAATATCCCATTGGTAAGTCTGCAGCATGGATTTTTCTATACAGTGACAAATTGTGCAGAATATACATTTTTCCCTGGTTCACAAAGTCTCAAGAACCCATAATGTCACCAGCATGGATATTTCTCGACAGTGACAATTTGTGAATAATTTTAAAAAATGTCTTCAAATCAGCCATTGATCCAATTATCTGCCCAATGTTGTGCACATGTATGAAATACATGTCAGTGTCATGTCAATTTTGTAATGATTGGAATGTTGAGGAGGAACCCGCCATTGCTGCCTGCAGCTATATTTTATTTCTGCTTTTGTTAATTTATCAACCTATCCTTGTGGAATATTTTTCGTTAACATCTCAGCTTAAGTGGATTATTATTTAACCTTTACATTATTTGTTGAACCATGGTATTAATAAAAAGAAAACTACAGGATAGTAAGAGCTGAACTGTTGCTTCATTTATCCAATTTCCACTACCATGGAAAAAGTGGGCCGGTCTTGGGCCTGAAATTCCCGGGCTGAAAAGTGGCCCCACTCCGGCCCTGGTGTAGTCTGTCTTGCCCAGCTGTTTGGGACATTGTTTGTTTACGTATGGCTGCTGTGAGCCACAGGTGTTGGTGCCTGGGCCGATGACACACCTGCCGTTTAATAATTGGCATGAGCCAGTTGGAGGTCATGTCTAGGCTACTTAAACTCGCCTTTTCTTTTGTTCGAGAGAGTGATCGTGTTTAATAAGGCGTAAGCCTTACGAGCTCTCACTGACCAGCTAACGTGGTCCTTTTTATACGTGTAGTCGACTATTTATTGTGCATATTTGTATTGAGGCTATGATGCCAATGTATTCGTCTTTGAACAAGTTTAATTTATATTGCTTTATTATTGTCATTGTTTTTAGTGCCTTACGGGCCTTAGTTGGGTGGAATAAAAATGCTCATGATCATCTTAAACATAAATAAAGCGAGCGATATTTGTATTTATCATTATTTTATTTCTATTTGTTATTATTTTATTCATACGATCTGCCTTCATCGTGCTGTGACACCACAGGGCCTAAAAGCACAGGACTGAATAGGAAAGGACTCCAACGATGAGGAAGGACAGTGTGGCAGCACAGAGTAAACATGGAGTGGGAATCGGAGGCCATGTTAGTGAAAGTCCTCCTCCTGAGTCCTCCTACGAGTATAACATCTTGCTCTAACCGCAAAGCTATCCCGACCTTTAACACACACACACACACACACACACACATACACACACACATACATCAAGCAATAACAGCGTTAATCAACTCTCTCCGCACACATATGTACCTTACACACACCCAAACACACACACACACACACACACACATACATACATCAAGCAATAACAGCGTTAGTCAACTCTCTCCGCACACATATGTACCTTACACACACCCAAACACACACACACACACACACACACACACAAAGAGAAAGAGACAGAGAGCGATAGAGATAGATAAACATAGGCTACATGCTCTACATTCACATGGCACAAACAGACACTCACACATACACACACACAAACACAAACACACACACACACACACACACACACACACACACACACACACACTCACACACACACACACACACACACACACACACACAAACACACTCACACACACACACACTCTCACACAAACACACACACACACACACAAAAACACACTCACACTCACACACTCTCACACTCACACACACACACACACACACACACACACACACACACACACACACACACACACACACACTCATGTTGTAATTGGGTACATACTGTTAGTTACAGGCCTCACAGTGTAACTACTG
>NC_045160.1:27925634-27933134 GCF_900700415.2 Clupea harengus | reverse complement strand
GCCTGCATTGAGCCTAATCTCCACCATCAGTCGTTTACTTAGTAGACAAAAAATTAAAAAGGCCTACTTCAAAGGCAAAAGTCTGTAACATACACACACAGATGTGTGCGCACATACACACACACACACACACACAATCCACATTTCTGTAACACACTCACACAAACACACATATGATTCTCAAGTCTGTAACCCAAACCAACAAAACTACGATGTATAATTCACACTTTTAATGTCAGTTTATGTTTTTACCTACAAACCTGATTTATGATTGCAGTGCGAGAAATATGCTTTTAATATGCTTTTAAAATGATTATGTGTGTGTGTGTGTGTGTGTGTGTGTGTGTGTGTGTTATATTCAAGGGTATTTACCAGGCAACACATTTTCTCATTGATGTAGTTGCAAAGTCCAGGACAGGTGTGTTACCTTGAGGTAGTCATACTGACAGGAGTGTTACCTTGAGGTAGTCATAGGGACAGGTGTGTGAGGTAGTCATACTGACAGGTGTGTGAGGTAGTCATAGGGACAGGTGTGTTACCTTGAGGTAGTCATACTGACAGGTGTGTGACCTAGAGGTAGTCATACTGACAGGTGTGTTACCTTGAGGTAGTCATACTGACAGGTGTGTGACCTTGAGGTAGTCATACGGACAGGAGTGTTACCTTGAGGTAGTCATAGGGACAGGAGTGTGACCTTGAGGTAGTCATACTGACAGGTGTGTTACCTTGAGGTAGTCATACTGACAGGTGTGTGAGGTAGTCATACTGACAGGAATGTTATCTTGAGGTAGTCATAGGGACAGGAGTGTTACCTTCAGGTAGTCATACTGACAGGAGTGTTATCTTGAGGTAGTCATACTGACAGGTGTGTTACCTTGAGGTAGTCATACTGACAGGAGTGTTATCTTGAGGTAGTCATACTGACAGGTGTGTTACCTTGAGGTAGTCATAGGGACAGGTGGCCTCAGGGTGGTCCTCGATGTCGAAGGTGTCGTGGAAGTCGAGCGCGATGGAGAAGCCCTCCTCCAGCTGGATGCGGTAGATGCAGTCGGAGCTCTTGGGGTAAGGCTGGGGGAAATCTGAGCTGGAGATCACGCCGGTCCTCTCTGTGTACTCGCCATCACTGCACTCCACTGCAACACACACACACACACACACACGCACACGCACACGCACACGCACACGCACGCACTCACACACTCACACACACACACACACACACACACACATTCACACACACACACACACACACACACACACACACACACACACACTTCCTCAGTGGCTGATATTTTCACATCCTCTCAGAGAAACACACATCCATGGAAGCATCAGGGCAGCATCCTGCTTACATAATCATAATGGTCTTTGATATTTCATTAAGTACAACAACATCAGGGGTGTTGGGCGATTCGCTAAGAACACGGATAGAGACCGGCCTGCCTCTCTGTTCTGATGCAACTGTGTGCCTCAGTGCTTCTCATGGGACGGTATCTCACTGAATGTAAATATTTACCCACCATCTCTCAGCTGCTATCACTGACACAGACCAGACACCCTCCCCCCCACCCCCAATACACCACACACACACACACACACGCAACACACAGACACATTCACACACGTGCACACACAATTCACACACGCACATACACACACAAACAATTCACACACACACGCACACACATACACACCCTTTGAACTCTAGCATTGCGTGTGTTTAGTCTATATGGTGTAAGCCCAGAGCTCTTTAAATGGCTGGGTTCCCGGCTCCTAATGGTCTCTGATGAGAATTCCTGGACGGGATCTGAGATAAGCCAAGTCGCCTGGATTATTCTAGAAATAATCTCTCCAATTTAGAACAACATTTTTCACATACTTATATTTCTACCTTGCCTCTAAGTGTAGGCTGACTGCTTAACTCAAACACACTTCCACATTAATAATGCACATACACACGCACACACCAAAATACACACACAGACACACACACACAAATAAATGCCCACATTCATATGTGCACCTCCTGACCATTGGCAACCATTACAACCAGTGGAGTAGCCGCTAATAGACTAACAAAGCTAGTTAGCTAATGCTACACGACCAGCGGTATAGTAATAGACTGACATAAGCTAGTTAGCTAATGCTACACAACCAGTGGTATAGTAATAGACGGACATAAGCTAGTTAGCTAATGCTACACAACCAGTGGTATAGTAATAGACTGACATAAGCTAGTTAGCTAATGCTACACAACCAGTGGTATAGTAATAGACGGACATAAGCTAGTTAGCTAATGCTACACAACCAGTGGTATAGTAATGGACTGACAGAAGCTAGTTAGCTAATGCTACACAACCAGTGGTATAGTAATAGACTGACAATAGCTAGTTAGCTAATGCTACACAACCAGTAGTGTAGCAATAGACTGACAGAAGCTAGTTAGCTAATGCTACACAACCAGTGGTATAGTAATAGACTGACCTTTCCTGTCATTGCATACACTTCTTCAGAAGGCGTAGCCATTCAAATAACTCAGAGCCAGCTGGTTATTATCTCCTGAGGAAAGTTTGTTTAGCTACTTTTGTGCCTGACTGGCTGGTGATATATTATCCCTTCCCCAACAAAGCATATGACCACACCAGGTGTTACAGACAGACAGGGAGTGGTGGCGCGTGCCGTGCTGTATCCCTGGGAGGCAAACTAAGGCAGTTAGACACAGCGGGGGGACCTTCAAGGGCACCTTTACACGTCCGGTTGTCCGAGTGAAGCAGGTAACCATAGCGACAGGAGCAGTAGTAGCTGCCGATGTAGTTGTGACAGAAGTGATCGCAGGCCAGATCCTCGTCATTCCGGTCACGACACTCGTCTACATCTGAGCGAGGGATGGGAGAGAGGGAGAGAACGAGGGGGAGAAAGGAAGAGCAAGAAAAAAGAGATGGAGAGAGAGAGAAAGAGAGAGAGAGAGAGAGAGGTTAAAAGCACTTTGATGTGAGAGTGATGCTTCTCCATGTGGCTGCTCATGCTGTGACAGAGAGGAAACATGTTGTGTTGTCACTCTCTCCCTCTCATCATTCTTGATCAAACACACACACGTCCACACACGAGCACACACACACACACACACACACATACACACACACACACACGCACGCACAGGCACACCAACCCTACTCTGTCTCACCATGACATTCATCTTCTCTCACTGCACTGAATCACAGGCCTGCGTGACACACACACACTTCACACCTCGTTCACAACACTACGTTGGCATGGCTACACTGGCATGAAGATGCCACCGTGACGTGACTACACACACACACACACACACAGAACATCACCATACTGGTAGGACTGACCAGTGGCATTGAGTACCTAAAGACTTTGTCTAAAAGGTTTGTTTAACACCTTTTTGCTTACTGCATAACTCCATAATGGCTCTTTCTTAGTTTTGATGTCTTCAGTATTAATCTACAATGTAGAAAATAATAAAAATAAAGAAATACCATTGAATGAGAAGGTGTGTCCAAACTTTTGACTGGTACTGTACATCAGAACACATTAACTAAATGTAGGTAAAGCTAAAGAATAGAGGAGACAGACACACAAACACGCACATACACACACACACACACACACACACACACACACACACACACACACACACACACTTACCCACAGCGCTGTAGTGAGCGTCAAATCCAGAGAAGCGCTCTTCGTTGGAGAAGTCTGAACGGAAGACCACACTGAGCGCGCTCCCAACGGATGTGATGACATCATCACCAGGAACCTGCTCTGTGTCTGTGCCCTCCTTGCCGCAGAACACAGCCAACTCATCCTGATCACTGAGTACCTACACAAACACACACACACACACACACACACACAAACACACACACACACACACACACACACACACACACGCAGATGGACATCAGCACAGTCACACACTAAACACACACACACAAAACACAACCAACTCATCCTGATCACTAAATACCTACACACACACACACACACACACACACACACACACACACACACACACACACACACACACACACACACACACACACAGATGGACATCAGCACAGTCACACACTAAACACACACACACAAAACACACACAAAACACAGCCAACTCATCCTGATCACTGAGTACCTACACACACACACACACACACAGATGGACATCAGCACAGTCACACACTAAACACACACACACAAAACACACACAAAACACAACCAACTCATCCTGATCACTAAGTACCTACCTACACACACACACACACACACACACACACACACACACACACACACGCAGATGGACATGAGCACAGTCACACGCTAAACACACACACACACACACACGCACACACAGAACACAGCCAAATCATCCTGATCACTGAGTACCTACACACACAAACACACACACACACACACAAACACACACACACACACACACACACACACAGGCCCTCTCAGTCACTACAATCTGCCAGTGTGACAGCATGTTTACACTGAGTGTGTCACTGAACGCTTGTTCATCCACTGTTAGCAGCACAGGGGAACACACTCACACACACACACACACACACACACACACACACACACACACACACACACACACACACACACACACACACACACACACACACACACACACACACACACACACACACACACACACACACACACACACACACACACACACACACACACACACAGGTTACAGGCAGAGCTCTCTGCTCTATGTTCACCACTCTGACCAGAAAAGCCCCATTCAAGCTATTAGGCACCAAAGGCTATTATTTTCCCATTCAAATATGTCTGACATAACAGTTTAAATGGGAAACAATATCTAAAACAGCAGAGAGAAACCGCTGCACTCTGACGTTGGCTGAGAGGGTGAGACACATCAGCACATCTGCCCTCCCTGCCTGAGAGAGTGAGACACATCAGCACATCTGCCTGACAGGGTGAGACACATCAGCACATCTGCCTGAGGCCTTACAACTCCTGTCCACAAATATATATATATATATATATATATATATATATATATATATATATATATATATATATATATTTCTCAACACGCCACACACACAATATTCTGAACATTATTCTACACACACACACACACAAAACTCTGAATTCAGCAAGGAGTGAGACATACTGGTGGAAACCATAGATAAGACAGAAAGAAAGACTGATTGGATTGTCATGCTCTTAAACTGTCGCTCTGACCAGCCAAGTCAGGGGGTGCTGCTGTTCGACCACACTCTCAAAGCTGTGTGTGTGTGTGTGTGTGTGTGTGTGTGTGTGTGTCTGCTTGGGGGAGGGGTCGGAAGATGAAAAAGAGGGGTATATAACAGAATAATAGGATGACAGCATTGGTCTGGGAATTTTCCTCCACATATCAAGACTCACTCACACTCTCTCTCACACACACACACACACACACACACACACACACACATACACACACAATGAACCACTTTGTGTGTATTGTGTGTGTGTGTGTGAGAGAGGGGGGTGGGGTCAGATTGTGTGTTAGTGCTCTTTGTGTCGGGCAGCTGATTGCAATGGGTTGCTGTGGTGTGTTGCCGTGGCACCCTGTTGGGGCATTAGAATATGAATATGCCCCTCATGAGGGGAGGGGGAGGGGGGGGGGGGGGGGGGGGGTGAATCTGCCCCTGTCACTCCACTGGAGTCAATGCAATTAACTCCAACAGCAGGGCATCAGGGTATCTTTCCCTCTGCCAATCACAGACCACCAATTCCCCCATTCCTACCAATCACAAAACAGCTTCCTCCAATGGGCTTTGCTTCGATGGCCTCCCTTAATGGTAACTAGACATACGCATAACAACTGAGGGAAGGAAGTTCTACAACCAAACTAAACTAAAAGTAAATGTTTTGGGTTTTTTGAGGAATGAAGAGAGAGAGAGAGAGAGAGAGAGAATGGAGTGGTTGTACCCACAATGCCATGCTGCCAGTTGCTATGGTGGGGCGTGGCAGGGTGCTTGTGGAGCCAAACAGAGCTCTCATGGTGGGGTGGGCATAAAGGCCTGGCACAGTCGGGTGAAACAGGTGCCGAGGAAGAGAGGGTTGGACCAACACGGGCACAAGGCTAACGCCTCTGGTAACTCAAATGCCCTCCCTCCCTCTCTCTCTCTCTCTCTCTCTCTCTCTCTCTCTCTCTCTCTCCTACAATATATCTCCACTCCATTTACTTTCAGCAACATTTCAGTCTTCACCACAGGTACATCAGCCAAAAGCCATGGTCTCTTACCTTGACGTAGTCGTACTCACAGAGATAGGATGGTTCCAGGTCAAAATGCATAAAGTACAGCCGGATTTGAAACCCCTCTGGCACACTGATGTTCCACTGAATTTCGGATTCTTTCGGGTAGGATTCGGGAAAACTCGGCGACTGTAAGGTTCCATACATGTCCGTCAGATGGATGACCCTGGCGCCCCTCGTGAGCGCGCACATCGCCAGAAATAGCAGCGCACTAGAAAGAGGGCGTGCAGATATTTAATCAATTCAGACGGGAAGTCAAAACCTCTCATGCTAACTTAGTAAGTGCAAAGAGAGAGGTGCCCGCTTGCCAAGATGTTCGTGAGAAAATGCTGAAGTCAATGCCAAATCTGACAGTGTCAATTAACCCAAGAAGATGTCAAATTAATTCACTGAAAAATCCCATCAGAACTACGCTCCAGATTAAGGGAAATGTACCGTTATCGCGTACTTCCCCAACCCAGTGGTTATCTGTGCACTGATAAAGTTTGATGAAGTTTGAACACCCTTAAACAACAAAGCCACTGACATTCTACGGCAGCTTTCTGAAAAATACAGATAGGAAAGTGACTGCGAATGCTGTTTTCCGAACAGGGTTACATGTGTTGGGCTTAGCAGTCGGTGCGTGTGCACACATCGTTGGTGTGGTGGAGAGATTTAAAAGTTTAACTTAGTTAATAACTTACCCCGTCGCCTGCGTCGGAGCAGCCATGTCC
Source organism: Clupea harengus (assembly GCF_900700415.2). NCBI lineage: Eukaryota > Metazoa > Chordata > Actinopteri > Clupeiformes > Clupeidae > Clupea > Clupea harengus. The sequence continues at coordinate 27,926,111 of NC_045160.1, read as the reverse complement.
CGCGCCGATCTGGGCAAACTCATTGTCTCCCTCGCCTCGCGGGTCCTCATTTACAAAACACGTCACATCTCAGTGGCTCGAGCGCGGGGCTAAACGGTGACGCCGCGAGAGGGGCGAGACCCCGGCGTCAACGAACTTTACACACATGTTTACTGTCAACGAGAGAGACCCGGGTCACATTGTTACGATGCTCCGTTAGTTTTGGGTGTGTCGGTCCGAAATAAAGAGAGCTCATGATGACTATGATCTCACTGTAACATGAGTCTATATTAAAATGTTTCCTGATTCTACAGCGGTAAAAGCAACAGCATACTACTTGCCTATCCAAAAGAAAGTATTTATTCAGAACGTATAGTTCAACCAAATTCTCACCTTTGGTGCAGATTTATTAACCCTTTCTGTATAACCCGCCCCACTCACAGTCCCACTTTGCAAAGCTTGTGTCACCGTATAATGTATCCATTCAGAAGCAACATA
>NC_045160.1:27913134-27918134 GCF_900700415.2 Clupea harengus | reverse complement strand
TGTGGTCCATTATGTGTGTGGAGGAGGATTTCTGTGTGTGTGTGTGTGTGTGTGTGTGTGTGTGTGTGTGTGTGTGTGTGTGTGTGTGTGTGTGTGTGTGTGTGTGTGTGGAGGGGGATTCCGTTGTGTGTGTGTGGTAAGTGTGTTTGTGTGTGCGGTTAGTGTGTGTGTGTGGTTAGCGTGTTCGCGTAGGTGTGTGCACTTGTGGATGTGTGGTGGGTGGGAGACTGCATGAATGTGTGTCTGTGTGTGTGTGTGTTCTTTTGTCTGAGCTGCAGTCTTCTCCGGTCTCCTCTCTCCCCACAACAATGCAGCAGGATTAATGAGACTGACAGGGTCAGAGTAGAGGGTCAGCCCCCCTGCTCCCTCTCTCTCTCTCTCTCTCTCTCTCTCTCTCTCTCTCTCTCTCTCCCTCCCTCTCCCTCTCCCTCCATCTCTCTCTCTCTCTCTCTCTCCCTCTCTCCACCCCTCCATCTCTCTCCCTCTCATCCCTCTGTCTGTCTGCGTCACTCCTCGTTATCACTGGATTCCCATCCCTTCACCTCTTTCTCTTAGCTCTCTTTCTTTCTTCACCTCTTTCTCTTAGCTCTCTTTCTTTCTTCACCTCTTTCTCTTAGCTCTCTCTCTTTCTTCACCTCTTTCTCTTAGCTCTCTTTCTTTCTCCTGCTTTTCTGTGCTAATCACTCACCCCTCTCCTTACCCCTCTCTCCTTCTTTCTCCATCTCCCCCTCTCTCCTTCTGTCTCTCTCTCCCCCTCTCTCCATCTCCCCCTCTCTCCATCTCCTCCTCTCCTTCCCCCATCCTTCTCTCTCTATCTCCTCCTCTCTCTCTCCTTTTCTCTCCATCTCCCCCTCTCTCCTTCTCCCCCCATCCTTCTCTCTCTTCCTCCTCCTCCTCATCCTCCTCCTCATCTTCCTCTCTCTATCTCCTCCTCTCTCTTTCCTCTCTCTCCATCTCCCCCTCTCTCCTTCCCCCCCTCCTTCTCTCCCTATCTCCTCCTCTCTCTTTCCTTCTCTCTCTCACCTCCCCGTCTCTATCTATGGTTACCTCCTCTTCCTCCTCCTCTTACTCATCCTCCTCCTCCTCCTCTTCCTCCTCCTCCTCCTCTTCCTCTGTCCCAGGTGGTTTGAAGAGTCTTGATGCTCAAGAGTAGAGAGGGAAGAGAGCAGGAAAAAGGGCCTCAGATCTCATCCTTTGTTCCCCCTTTCTGTGAAGGAGAGGAGAGAGGGATATAGTGAAGGAGAAGAGAGACGGATATAGTGAAGGAGAGGAGAGAGGGATATAGTGAAGGAGAAGAGAGAGGGATATAGTGAAAGAGAGGAGAGAGGGATATAGTGAAGGAGAAGAGAGAGGGATATAGTGAAGGAGAGGAGAGAGGGATATAGTGAAGAAGGAGAAGAGAGGAGAGAGGGATATAGTGAAGGAGAGGAGAGAGGGATATAGTGAAGAAAGAGGAGAAGAGAGAGGGATATAGTGAAGGAGGAGAGAGGGATATAGTGAAGGAGAGGAGAGAGGGATATAGTGAAGAAGGAGAAGAGAGGAGAGAGGGATATAGTGAAGGAGAGGAAAGAGGGATATAGTGAAGGAGAAGAGAGGAGAGGAGAGAGGGATATAGTGAAGGAGAGGAGAGAGGGATATAGTGAAGAAAGAAGAGAGAGAGATATAGTGAAGGAGAGGAGAGAGGGATATAGTGAAGGAGAAGAGAGAGGGATATAGTGAAGAAAGAGGAGAGGAGAGAGGGATTTAGTAAAGGAGAAGAGAGAGGGATATAGTGAAGGAGAAGAGAGAGAGATATAGTGAAGAAAGAGGAGAAGAGAGAGGGATATAGTGAAGAAAGAGGAGAGGAGAGAGGGATTTAGTAAAGGAGAAGAGAGAGGGATATAGTGAAGGAGAAGAGAGGGATATAGTGAAGGAGAGGAGAGGGATATAGTGAAGGAGAGGAGAGAGGGATATAGTGAAGAAAGAGGAGAGGAGAGAGGGATATAGTGAAGAAAGAGGAGAAGAGAGAGGGATATAGTGAAGAAAGAGGAGAGGAGAGAGGGATTTAGTAAAGGAGAAGAGAGAGGGATATAGTGAAGGAGAAGAGAGAGAGATATAGTGAAGAAAGAGGAGAGAGGGATATAGTGAAGGAGAAGAGAGAGGGATATAGTGAAGAAAGAGGAGAGGAGAGAGGGATATAGTGAAGAAAGAGGAGAAGAGAGAGGGATATAGTGAAGAAAGAGGAGAGGAGAGAGGGATATAGTGAAGGAGAAGAGAGGGATATAGTGAAGGAGAGGAGAGAGGGATATAGTGAAGAAAGAGGAGAGGAGAGAGGGATATAGTGAAGAAAGAGGAGAGAGGGATAGAGAGAAGGAGAAGAGAGAGGGATATAGTGAAGGAGAGGAGAGAGGGATATAGTGAAGGAGAAGAGAGAGGGATATAGTGAAGGAGAGGAGAGAGGGATATAGTGAAGGAGAAGAGAGAGGGATATAGTGAAGAAAGAGGAGAGGAGAGAGGGATATAGTGAAGGAGAAGAGAGAGGGATATAGTGAAGGAGAGGAGAGGAGAGAGGGATATAGTGAAGGAGAGGAGAGAGGGATAGAGTGAAGGAGAAGAGAGGGATATAGTGAAGAAAGAGGAGAAGAGAGATATAGTGAAGGAGAGGAGAGAGGGATAAAGACAAGAAAGAGGAGAGAGGGATAAAGTGAAGGAGAAGAGAGAGGGATATAGTGAAGAAAGAGGAGAAGAGAGAGGGATATAGAGAAGAAAGCAATCTTTATCTCCACTCCACTACGTCCTCCAGACAACCCATTGCCAAGGCGATCAGACAAGCGCCTTTAGATGAAGCTGATACAGCAAGGTGTCCGCCATCGATCCCTGGCCTGGTCACATGACCGCAGAGGTCACACAAAAGTCAAGAGGTGTGTGTGTGTGTGTGTGTGTGGGGGGGGGGGCAAACAATAACATTCCGGCACATAATCTCTTGTCTGGTATGCCCCCCCCCCCCAGATAAGTGTTCTGGAGAACACAGAGGATAGGAATCTGTGTGTGGAACACTTTCATACCACACATGCTACTGAGAGAGAATCAAAGAAAAATCGATTGAAAGAATGAATGAATGAATGATTGACTGAATGAATGAATGAATGAATGAATGAATGAAATCCTTAAAAACTTAACTAAAACATTGTAAAATGTTAAAACATTCAAATACATTGACACAGGGCCCAACAGATGACCCAACAGATGACCGTGATACCATAATTTCCTTTCTTTGGTTTGCTTTTGCCCAAGGGATTGACATCAACAGGTTGGTTTGAGAGAGACAGAGAGAGAGAGTGAGAGACAGGCAGAGAGAGAGAGTGAGAGACAGACAGAGAGAGACAGAGAGACAGACAGAGAGAGAGTGACATATCTGAGTGTGTGTGTGTGTCAGTGTGTGTATATCTGAGTGTGTGTGTGTGTCAGTGTGTGTTTATCTGAGTGTGTGGGTGTGTCAGTGTGTATATATCTGAGTGTGTGTGTGTGTGTGTGTGTCAGTGTGTGTATATCTGAGTTTGTGGGTGTGTCAGTGTGTGTATATCTGAGTGTGAGGTGTGTGTGTGTGTCAGTGTGTGTTTATCTGAGTGTGTGTGTGTGTGTGTGTCAGTGTGTGCTTATCTGAGTGTGTGTGTGTGTGTGTGTCAGTTTGTGTATATCTGAGTGTGTGTGTGTGTGTGTATATCTGAGTGTGTGTGTGTGTGTGTATATCTGAGTGTGTGGGTGTGTCAGTGTGTGTATATCCGAGTGTGTGTGTGTGTGTGTGTGTGTCAGTGTGTGTATATCTGAGTTTGTGGGTGTGTCAGTGTGTGTATATCTGAGTGATGGGTGTGTGTGTGTCAGTGTGTGTTTATCTGAGTGTGGGGTGTGTGTGTCAGTGTGTGTATATCTGAGTGTGGGGTGTGTGTGTGTCAGTGTGTGTATATCTGAGTGTGGGGTGTGTGTGTGTGTCAGTGTGTGTATATCTGAGTGTGGGGTGTGTCAGTGTGTGTATATCTGAGTGTGGGGTGTGTGTGTATATCTGAGTGTGGGGTGTGTGTGTGTGTCAGTGTGTGTATATCTGAGTGTGGGGTGTGTCAGTGTGTGTATATCTGAGTGTGGGGTGTGTGTGTATATCTGAGTGTGGGGTGTGTGTGTGTCAGTGTGTGTCTATCTGAGTGTGGGGTGTGTCAGTGTGTGTATATCTGAGTGATGGGTGTGTGTGTGTCAGTGTGTGTCTATCTGAGTGTGGGGTGTGTGTGTCAGTGTGTGTATATCTGAGTGTGGGGTGTGTGTGTGTCAGTGTGTGTCTATCTGAGTGTGGGGTGTGTGTGTGTCAGTGTGTGTATATCTGAGTGTGGGGTGTGTCAGTGTGTGTATATCTGAGTGTGGGGTGTGTGTGTGTCAGTGTGTGTCTATCTGAGTGTGGGGTGTGTCAGTGTGTGTCAGTGTGTGTCTATCTGAGTGTGGGGTGTGTCAGTGTGTGTATATCTGAGTGTGGGATGTGTCAGTGTGTGTATATCTGAGTTTGTGGGTGTGTCAGTGTGTGTATATCTGAGTGATGGGTGTGTGTGTGTCAGTGTGTGTTTATCTGAGTGTGGGGTGTGTGTGTCAGTGTGTGTATATCTGAGTGTGGGGTGTGTGTGTGTCAGTGTGTGTATATCTGAGTGTGGGGTGTGTGTGTGTGTCAGTGTGTGTATATCTGAGTGTGGGGTGTGTCAGTGTGTGTATATCTGAGTGTGGGGTGTGTGTGTATATCTGAGTGTGGGGTGTGTGTGTGTCAGTGTGTGTCTATCTGAGTGTGGGGTGTGTCAGTGTGTGTATATCTGAGTGATGGGTGTGTGTGTGTCAGTGTGTGTCTATCTGAGTGTGGGGTGTGTGTGTCAGTGTGTGTATATCTGAGTGTGGGGTGTGTGTGTGTCAGTGTGTGTCTATCTGAGTGTGGGGTGTGTGTGTGTCAGTGTGTGTATATCTGAGTGTGGGGTGTGTCAGTGTGTGTATAT
>NC_045160.1:27908134-27910634 GCF_900700415.2 Clupea harengus | reverse complement strand
AGAGAGAAGAGGAGAGAAAGAGAGAGAACTAAGTTAGCCTAATTGAAGACTCAATAAATTCAAACAGTTTCTGGGACCACTGGAGGACCTTGAACAAAAATAATAATACAAATAATGATCTAGCCATTCAAGATGGAGATATATGGATCAACCACTTCAAGGATCTATATCAAGAAACCCATATCACACCGAAACGAGACCAAATACAAGACAAATTGAACCAATTAGAAACAATCATTAAGGACTACCAGAACCCATTAGATTATGAAATTACAGAAAAAGAATTAGATTTAAAATGTAAAGTGTAGAAAAGCCTGTGGACCTGACGGCATCCTCAATGACATGCTTAAACACACTGACAATAAATTAAAATCAGCCATTCTGAAACTTCTAAATGTAGTGCTTAGAGCTTGCTTCTTTCCTGAAATATGGAATGATGGACTGATACGTCCCATATTTAAAAGTGGAGACAAGACAGATCCACAAAATTACCGTGGGATCTGTATAAATTCATGTCCTGGGAAGGTCTTATGTAGCATTCTAAACTCAAGGATCATACACTTCATCACAGAACATAATTTATTAAGCAACAGCCAAATTGGATTCCTACCCAAATTTAGAACTACAGATCATATATTCACATTAAACTCACTAATTGACAACTATGTGCACAAAAATAATACAAAGATTGATTGTGCTTTGTGGATTTCCAAAAAGCCTTCGATTCAATCTGGCACAACGGCCTTTTGCTAAAATTACTCGAAAGTGGTATCGGAGGGAACACATACAATCTGATCAAATCAATGTACACCAACGGGAGGTGCTCAATTAAAATTGGAACCAAGATAACTGAATCTTTCTTTCAGAGACGTGGAGTAAGGCAGGGCTGTAACCTTAGCCCCACATTATTCAATATATACATAAATGAACTGTCAAAACAAATAGAAAACTCCCCTGCACCTGGCCTGAAACTACAAGACACTGAAATAAAATGTCTATTTTATGCTGATGACCTGGTCCTACTGTCTTCCACAAAAGAGGGGTTACAGCAACACCTGTCAGAATTAGACAAATACTGTCAAACCTGGGCCCTGACAGTAAATCAAACCAAAACAAATGTACTAATTTTTCAAAAAAGGTCCAGGCCACAGAGAGACAACACTATTTTCACAATTGGAAACAACCCTATTAAAGAAACAACAAATTATACATATTTAGGACTCAAAATTTCAAATACAGGTAATTTTAACTTGGCTGTGAGTGAATTGAGAGACAAAGCAAAACGGGCTTTCTATGCCATCAAAAAATCTATACAAATTGAACTACCAGTAACAACATGGCTCAAAATGTTCCAATCTATCATTAAACCAATTGCACTATATGGCAGCGAGGTGTGGGGTACACAAATTCAACAGGATTGGACAAAATGGGACAAACACCCAACTGAAATACTACATACACAGTTCTGCAAGAGTATCCTCCAAGTGCAGAGAAAAGCTCCCAACTCTGCATGTAGAGCTGAATTAGGTCAATACCCTCTAATATTAAAGATCCAAAAACCAGCCCTAAATTTCTGGAATCATATTAAAACAAGTGACCCACTCTCCTTTTCCTACAAAGCCCTATGCTGCAAGGAGTTGAACCCGCAAAGGAGTCCCCTCTGCTTACTTGTCCTGAGGCTGGGTGAACCATCACCCACCCAGGTCATTACACAACGACGACCTCAGCCTCAAAACTCAAGATCTCAGATAATCAGACCAAACCAAATCATTATGAAAGAAAAAGAAAAATATAGAGATCACTGGGCAAAACTAACAAAATCCCAGAACAAATTAGAAACATATGTATCACTAAACAGACAGTACATTGTGGCAAACTACCTGACCACAGTGTCTGATAAAAAACTGAGGAAAACTTTAACTAAATACAGACTGAGTGAGCAAAACCTGGCAGTAGAAGTCGGCCGGCACAGACAGACCTGGCTACCCAGAGAGGAGAGGCTGTGCTCCTTCTGTAACCAGGGAACAGTAGAGACGGAGCTACACTTCCTGATTCACTGCAACCATAACCAAAGTCTTAGAGACCATTATTTTGACAAAATAACACAAATATTCCCAGAATTCCACCATCTAGATGATCTGGACAGACTCTCAGTTTTACTGGGAGAGAGGGAGGACTGCTGTAGACTGGCAGCAAAATATGTATCAGCCTGTCATGAGCTCCACAATAATATGAACCCCCTAACTAATATTTAATGCTTAATAATTAACAATGAACCTGTTATATGTTTTTCTATACCACATTGTTACCACCTATAACTTATTGTTTGTTTTTTATTTATTTATGTTAATTGTGCTTGTACATTTTATGTAAACATGCTTTGGCAACGTTGTATTGTATGCAGTCATGCCAATAAAGCCTTTTTTTAATTGAATTGAATTGAATTGAATTGAATTGAGAGAGAAGATGAGAGAGGGAGAGAAGAGGAGAGAGAGAGAGA
>NC_045160.1:27900634-27903134 GCF_900700415.2 Clupea harengus | reverse complement strand
CACTTTAGATTTAATTAATTCACTTTACATTCATTGAAACATTCCGGCTATTGCTGGCCACTATGATATCTAGAGAAGTTGTGAGAGTGTGAGAGGGAAGATGAGAGCAGGAAACAATGCCAGCCTTGAGGTAGAAACGGGTTTTGTAAAACATTAAACATTAAACTGTACCAGTATAAACAGTGTCTCAGGCTTTATCTTGTTTGAAAAGAATCAGTGTATACCTTATATAGGCTGCCGATATATCACCCAGCCCTACCTAGGAATCAGTGTATACCTTATGTAGCCCTCCCACCAATGATATGCCTCATTTCATTTTGTCTAGTGGAAATATTACTACGATGGTGGGATGCTAATTTAAATTACCTGTTACCCAACTCAGTGTATACGTTATATAGGCTGCCGATATATCACCCAGCCCTACCTAATCTTGAATTTCCAGTCCGATTGCAGTCAAAACTCAAGAGTCCAAGTCGACTCACGAGTTCTGAATATCAGCCCTCCAGTCTGACTCAAGTCCGAGTCCTGGACTTTAGTACCGCACTCAATACCGCACTCAATAGGAAGATAAACAGGCCAACACTCCTTCTCTTCAGCCTGCTTCAGGGTACCACACAAGATTAATTCACGTACCCCAAGAACACATCCACTGCTTCAGGGTACCACACAAGATTAATTCACGTACCCCAAGAACACCACCACTGATTTATGTACCCCACAAGATGAATTCGTATCCTCACTGAATGGAGTTCTCCTTCACATGCTTGGCTTGGGGATCAGAGGACCACATATTTTACAGTCTACCCAAAGTTAAGATAATAATTGTTTTCTTAAAAAAAAAGAGAGAAAGAGGGAGGATTTTAACTTTGTCACATGGTGCCAAGGTGGAACAGCGGATGATGAGGCACCAAACTCAAGAGACCCCCCCCCCCCCCCCAAAAAAAAACCCCACCTCAGGTGGCCATGAAAGGCAATGATGCCCCCCCCCCCCCCCCCCCAAAAAAAGATTTATACTCTAGGGGCCGGGAAACACAACGATGCCCCCCCTTCCTTCTCCACACCTCCGTGCCCGACTAAGAGCTTCTACCCTCCCTGGGAGCAGACGAGAGATTTAATTCACACTGTTCCGCCTTTGTCATACGCTAGCTTACCCTAGTACCTGAAATAGTAATAATCTTTAGCTGGTGAAATGTTTTTTTTTTTACATCCCACCATAAATGAGAAAAAAAAAACATTTTCAATAACTAACAGAACGTCTTGGTAGAGCGATGAGCTATTTCTCGGTCTTTCACTGTGGGCTGAGGAAATGATTGTTTGCTGTGATAACTGTGTGTCAGCGCCCATGGTCGCAGTAACACGACTGAAGTGTACACACACTCTAGTGCCTGTGCCGGATTCGCGGCCAAGAGTGATTCACGGCCACGTTAAGTTTTGGCATTTGTGGCGGATTGACGAATCAGGCGTGTTTCTCGTGTCTGAGTATGTTTTGGGAGCAAGAACATTACATCATAAAGCCAAGTGTGTGTCATTTCAGCTCGGAGTTGTTGCGTTGAGGTTTAATGTACCCTATATGTTTGCTCTGGTGGTACATAAAATGACCTGGCACGAATTTCTGTGTATTTCAGTCCCGTGAACAACGGCACAATTGTGTGGAAACTACAGTATTACTCAACCCTCTCTTATCACACCGGCGCATACACGCAGAGCGACAGAAAGAGACAGAGGATCTTAATAGAGGCCCTTGACGAGACAAAGGTTAGTAAGAGCTCCTGCTATTCAACAGCTCTTCCTAATCTCTCACAACAGGCATCTTTCTTTTTTTCTCTCTCTCTCCCTCACTCTCTCTATCTCTCCCCCCCCCCCTATCTCTCCCAGTGCGGGTGTGTGTGAGAATGAGAGAGATTTTATTCTGTTTTATTTTATTATTTGTTTTACCTCCCTTTCGTTGGAAACATTTTGAACACCAGGTCCAAGTTTGTTGCCTGAGTGAGCATTTTTGTTTGCTTGTGTCTGTATGTCCATGTTAATAAACCCATTTGATGCATTCGTCGAAACATAGATTTTATTCAAACGAACAATTCAAAATAGTTTATCTGCCAGATTACGAACAGGACAACCGAGAACAGAACTGCATACATTCGTTAAAACAATATTTTCAAGATCGCTCTCAGAAAATAAAACCTTAAATTGTGAAACAATATCAGAATCGTGAGCGTCATTATTCTCATTGATAAATCCACAGTATCATATTTTCGATAGTTTTATTTACACCTTTTTGGAGGGATGATTAATATGGGTTTGGTGGCCGATGATCTTTTGGGGATAAACAAAACAAAAGGAAGTTATGCCGTGATGAATATGGACGGGAGCCCGCAGTGTTTGGCCGGTGACCTGGAGAAATTAACACGACGTGAAGGTTTTCCAGAAGAAGTTCTTGCATCCAGCTTTGCGCTCGCGGGGTGCCAGCATGGAGCCGGCGGACCTCTCCAGCTCGTAGCGC
>NC_045160.1:27852630-27887630 GCF_900700415.2 Clupea harengus | reverse complement strand
ACCAGAGTTTGGCCGCTAACGTCTAAATTTCCTTTACCTATCTGTTATGAGATTTAGAAAGACATCAGGTGTTTTATTTTCATTGGTTAGAGGTTTTATTCAGGGGCCATTTCAGTAGTTAAATCAGTGGTTTTAAAAATCCTGAATTGGTGCAGAAATTACTAAATCTACACCCCCCTCCTTAAAATCAGTTGTAGTTTTTAAATACCCTTTCAGTGTTAAAATCAGTTGTAGTTTTTAAGTACCCTTTCAGTGTTAATTCTTCTCTTGCCTTGTCTTTCATTCATCACCTGTTGCAGTTTGTACACTATGATGCATGTTAATGAGACATTCTCTGGCTAATATCTCAGACTGATCTGTATCCGTGTCTCTAAGAGTCCATGGGGATTTCATAACACTGATGACGTCACTGCCGTGAGGTTTTCTCCTCACATATTCAGGGTATCGCCTCACCTATGTCATGTGCTACCTTACCTGTGCCAGAGATTCACCACACCTACGTCATGTCCTACCTTACCTGTGCCAGAGATTCACCACACCTATGTCATGTCCTACCTTACCTGTGCCAGAGATTCACCTCACCTACAGTATGTCATGTCCTACCTTACCTGTGCCACACCTATGTCATGTCCTACCTTACCTGTGCCAGAGATTCACCACACCTGTCCTTCCTTACCTGTGCCAGAGATTCACCACACCTATGTCATGTCCTACCTTACCTGTGCCAGAGATAGCGCACCTATGACATGTGCTACCTTACCTGTGCCAGAGATTCACCACACCTATGTCATGTCCTACCTTACCTGTGCCAGAGATTCACCACACCTATGACATGTGCTACCTTACCTGTGCCAGAGATTCACCACACCTGTCCTTCCTTACCTGTGCCAGAGATTCACCACACCTACAGTATGTCATGTCCTTCCTTACCTGTGCCAGAGATACCATGTCCTGTGCCAGAGATTCAGTCCCACTGAGGTTGGCTCCAGTCACTCAACTGTACTTGTACAATCATCCTGCAGATTCAAAGATGTTTCACACTTCACGCCTTTGACACAAATGCAGATCTTGTGTGGAATAATAAAAATGACGTTGTTTGCTTACTTGAACCATCGATCGCCAGACTGACATAACCATGTCATAAATTGTAATCCAATAATATGACGATGTATCATCATCAAGGTATCTCATGACCGCAGTCACATGTTTTATTATTATTATTATTATTATTATTATTAATAATAATAATATAAGCTGTTACAGCATCTAAGTTCTGACAGCTGTGATGACAGTCACTGGTAATGGTTAATATGTCCCTGGTAGTTTACTATCATGGTGGATAAGGCCACAATATGGCCAGTGGATACCATATGCCACGGATATGTCAGTCTTATGACCATGATATGGCCAGTGGATAAGGCCACGATATGGCCAGTGGATATGGCCGTGATATGTCAGTCTTATGACCATGATTTGGCCAGTGGATGCCATATGCCACGGATATGTCAGTCTTATGACCATGATATGTCAGTCTTATGACCATGATATGTCAGTCTTATGACCACGATATGTCAGTCTTATGACCATGATATGTCAGTCTTATGACCATGATATGTCAGTCTTATGACCATGATATGGCCAGTGGATGCCGTATGCCACGGATATGTCAGTCTTATGACCACTAGAGGGTTACCAAAGCCGACTGAGGTTGTGTGCATATACAGCAGAATAGCAGGTGAATGATTCATATCTTCATCACTCCCCCTTGTCCATATGCAAAATAGCAGGTGAATGTTTCATATCTTCATCTTCATCACTCCCCCTTGTCCATATGCAAAATAGCAGGTGAATGTTTCATATCTTCATCTTCATCACTCCTCCTTGTCCACATGGCATACTCTTTAGTGCCATGTCACTGAGACCTTTACAAAGTATTTATGCAACTCAGAATCAAAATGGACTGTTCAATAATTTTTTTGGTTGTGTTGTGGGAAAACATCACGAATATCAGTTATTATTACTATTAATGCTCTTAATACTTCCTTTTATAATAATTGAAATTTTAGATACTTGTGCATGTAACTTATATTGTTATTTATGATCTTTTCTATTGTAACTAGTTTGTAAAATAAAAGTTCCAAAATTTGACGGGTTCTTCCTTCGGCCATGCTACACCACTTCTGCCAGGTTTCATGAAAATCTGTCGGGTAGTTTTTGCATGATCCTACACAACCACACACACACACACACACACACACAACCACACAACCACACACACACACACACACACACAACCACACAACCACACACACACACACACACACACACACACACACACAACCTGCAGGAGGAGAGACATGTTCCAGTTTCCCCCACACTCCAGTGAGAACCTGTGTTCCAGTACCTATAGCAACCTGTGTTCTAGTACCTATAGCAACCTGTGTTCCGGTTCCTATAGCAACCTGTGTTCTAGTACCCATAGCAACATGTGTTCTAGTACCTATAGCAACCTGTGTTCTAGTACCTATAGCAACCTGTGTTCCGGTACCTATAGCAACCTGTGTTCTAGTACCTATAGCAACCTGTGTTCCGGTACCTATAGCAACCTGTGTTCTAGTACCTATAGCAACCTGTGTTCCGGTACCTATAGCAACCTGTGTTCCGGTACCTATAGCAACCTGTGTTCTAGTACCTAGAACATAGGTTTCAGTCCAGTTCTGAAAAAGGCACTGTCATACTGGCCTAGTTATCATACAGTATATCCCACCAAAAATACAATGAATAAATGAATCCATTTACTAATTCATGACAGTGCTACCCTAGATTTCTCACCGTACACAACACACACACACCCACACAGTTATCTGGATTGTATTCAGTATTCAGTAACTTTATTACAGCTGACTAGAGTGAGGGCGAAGGCCAGCCTAATTGAAGAACGGTTCCACTGCTCTTCAGAATGTGAACATGAGACCAAAAGAAGTCGCTTATTAAAAACATGCCTCAAAAGTGGCAAAAGTGTCTGTATGAGCTCACACTCACAAGACTCACACAGCTGGGCACAGGTGAGTCTGGTCTCTTCTGCTTTGGTATTCTTAAACACACACACACACACACACACACACACAGTAATGTGGAGTTTATAGAATATGCCCACCATCAGTGTAAGTGTCAGTGGAACTGTCTTCTTTGTTCCGTGTGTGGGATTTAAAGTGTGTTACTGTAGCCTACTTTAGCTGGGATTCAGGTGATCACAGCTTCAGACTCCTCACAGTATCAAACGTTAATTAGATAGCTAATGGCATGAATAGCCTACCTCGTCACATTTGTGTGTGTGTGAGTAAGTACTGAGATCATGTGTGTGTGTGTGTGTGTGTTAGTTAGTCCTGAGATCATATGTGTGTGTGTGTTTGTGTGTGTTAGTTAGTCCTGAGATCATATGTGTGTGTGTGTGTGTGTGTTAGTTAGTCCTGAGATCGCGTGTGTGTGTGTGTGTGTGTGTGTGTGTGTGTGTGTGCTTGTTACTATTGCTACATTTTGTTTGTCATGTGTGTGTGTGTGTATGTGTGTGTCTGGTTAGTTAGCACTGAATTCACAAAACTCTACACACACAAAATGCAAAACACCAAACATCTCCTGCAAAATGTAACACTGCATTCACAACTCAACAACCACTTTAACCTTTGTGTTTGTGTTCTGTGTTACTACACATTAGTGTGAGAAACCACTGGTGTCATGAAAACTCTCACTGTCTTTATTTGGCTGAAGCCTTACAGTTACAGTGTTACAGTTACAGTGTTACAGTGATACACCCTCACAGAGCAATCTGACCAATCCGGTTACAATAGACTGAATATATATAAACACACAAATGGAGTACTTTCACAAATGTCAGTAATTTGTTCTGTCAACACTTGACCAAAGTTTTACACATACACAGTGGACCTTCTGCATTCTTCAATGCTAGAACGTACACAAAATCAAAACATTTATAAAACATATATAAAAGTTAATTACGTCAAACTATATACAGGAATATATTTAGTCAACACAAAAATGCTAGGTCATTTAGGGTGCCGAACTTTGTAACAGTAACAAAGACTTTAACTCTAGAGTGCATTATATACCACAATTTTTTTTCATTTTTTATGAAAAGAATATACCCTAAGAATACCCGTTCATGATCATTTTTTAGGGTAATAACAAGGTTAATAAAACAGAAAAAGACAAACATCCATTTTTTGTTGGTGGGACACGCAGTCTCAGTGACCAATGGGGAGAGGTGGTGGTGGGACACGCAGTCTCAGTGACCAATGGGGAGAGGTGGTGGTGGTGGGGCTTGCAGTCTCAGTGACCAATGGGGAGAGGTGTTGGTGGGGCTTGCAGTCTCAGTGACCAATGGGGAGAGGTGGTGGTGGGGCATGCAGTCTCAGTGACCAATGAGGAGAGGTGGTGGTGGGGCACGCAGTCTCAGTGACCAGTGATTGTCTCCTTCACTCTCTCAGGGCGGGGAGGAATCAGGAAGTGTCCAATGTCAGGGAGAGAGCGCAGTGCAGTGATGAAACGGTCCGTAGATAAGTCCACTCCTCCAGACCACAGAGAGGTGTCCCGAGGCTCCTGGCTGCTTGTCACCGCTGGTCCCAGGTCCATGTTTTCTGAGGTTTCGTTCTAGATGAAGCCGATATGAACACACACGTTTGTAATGAGCTAGGTATATTTTCCAAAAGCATTGTTATGGAACAGCCATCAATAAAGGACAGAGACTTTTGTTTTTAACATCGTCTCTTTTAGTTACCTGGTTCATTGCAAAAAGCTGCTTCAATCTAACAATTGAGCAATCTAAACCAGATCATATATCCACTGATGACATTTTGCACCACTGTGTAATAAAGTTTGTTTCTCTCAGACTAACAGAAAGATTAATATCTCCTGGTGGCGTTTTTTGAACGACTTCAATACATTTCCTGAAACTGCAATGGTGCACAGAGTGGGATTCTTTGTCCTTGGCATACTCACGTTACTCTCTGCAGCCTGTAGCTGGGATCCTTCAGGAGCGCTTCCAGAAGCTTCTCTCCGGACTGGCTCACTGTATTGCAGCTCAGGTGCAGCTCCCTCATGTGAGAGTGGGTGGACCTCAGTGCCGAAGCCAGTGATGCGCAGCTCTCGTCTGTGAGACCGCAGTTATGGAGTCTATAAAAAACAAATGCAGGAGTTAACAACACAAACACTGTTTCAGCTATTTAAGATGAAAATGTGCATGCTATTATTTTATTACTTTGCAGTGTACTACAATGATTTGTGTACTTCTATGTATGTATGTACCGTGTCGTGCCGTGTTTATAACCCAGTTAGCTCTGTTAACTTAAGGAGGTGTGAGATAATATCCGAGTTTATAACCCAATTAGCTCTGTTACCTTAAGGAGATGTGAGATACTATCCGAGTTTATAACCCAGTTATCTCTAAAAGGCTTAAGGAGGTGTGTTGTTCCCTGAAGAGGGCATCTGTGAAGCCAGAAGAATAAGTTTTAAAATGTATACCTTAACACCTCCATTTTGCAGTGTGTGCTGTTGAGGCCGGCTGTGAGGAGCTTCACTCCTGCGTCTAGAATCCTGTTTCCGCTCAGGTTCAGTTCTCTCAGGGAGGAGGCGCTGCTGGAGAGTACTGAGGCCAGAATGGCACAGCTCCTCTTTGTGAGGGAACAGTTATTCAGCCTGGGGAAAATAAAATAAAACATTGTAGGAGTTATAATTTGTACACAGTTTAAATAGATGCTGGTGTTTTTACAGTACTTGCTGGCTATAAGCAGATTTATATACAACAAACTTCACCAAACTTTACAATTATTACACTTCCAAATTCATTTTGGTGGTATATGGTTATGTAATATAACTAGTCATCTAGTTAGTAACTACTATTAACTAAAAAACTAGCTATATAACATAACCACATACCATCAAACTGAATGTTGAGGATGTTAGAAAATCTAATAATATACAAGAGCACAGCTTAAAAATAGTGTAAACTTATATAGTGTTGCTTGGGGTTTGTTGTAATCAGTCGGCTATGTTGTAATACTTAAGTTTGGTGTTAGTTAGTTTCTCACTTATACTGTATGTCACATCTGCTGAATGCACGTAACACGTAAATACACATAAATATATGGTCATTTAAAAATATATTCTGTGTACTTGAGATGCTCCAGTTTGCACTTTGGGTTTGCCAGTCCACTTGACAGCATCTCCACCCCGTGGTCTTCAAACTTGTTGCCACTGAGGTCCAGTTTTATTATGAGTGACGAGCTTTGGGTCAGAACTGAGCCCAGCAGCTTACAGCTCGTAGGAGTGATGGAGCACCATCCAAGCCTGGCCAAAAACAGAAACTCAATGCATAAAAAGTGAATACACCTGTGATCACTGGCACACAAGTTAGAAAAACCTGTGATGAGTGAAACCAAATTGAGTGCACCTGTGAACCTGGGAACAGCAGCACTTTCTCGGTTTTGAACCTATCTACATGTCTGCATCATGACCAAAAACAGGGAGTATCCTGGCAAGGTATTTAAACACCACAGTGGTGAAGCTTTATAAACGTATGATGTGATGCCACAAACACAAGAGTTAGACACAAAACATCATGGACATATCTCTTGTACTTTTACTTTGAATTGTGCATATATTAAATTGCTTTGTAGGGCTATAGTTACTAGTTATAAAGTATACAACAGAAATGAGTACACCTCTATGTAATGTCCCTTAATTGTCTAATGATTCAAAATTGTATCACCTATCAAGTATTGTATTATTTCTAAATCAAATCAAAATACATTTTAGAAAGACTATATTGAACATTCAGGCCTCAAAGTAGAAACTCAATGCATAACAAGTGAATAGACCTGTGATCACTGGCTCACAAGTTAGATAACCTGCCATTTTCAACTAGCCTAATTGCATGAACATGGTTATAAAATGGCCTGGGAACACCAGAACTTTCTCAATTTTGGACCTATGGTCTGTGTCTATCTGCATCATGGGTCCACATGTGTATCTATGGTCTGTGTCTATCTGCATCATGGCTCCACATGTGTATCTATCACACATGTGTATCTATCAGATCATCTATCTCAAAACAGTTTATATGAACAGTTCCAATCTGGTTTCCGTCCCCGCCATAGCACTGAAACGGCCCTTCTGAAAATCACTAACGACCTCCTTATTGCAGCTGATTCCGGTTTACTATCCATCCTCATCATCCTTGACCTGAGTGCGGCCTTCGACACAATCTCCCACACCATCCTCCTCAACAGATTATCCTCCATCGGCATCACTGGCATCCCCCTTGACTGGTTCCACTCCTATCTCTCAGACCGCACTCAGTTCATCCAACTCAAATCCTTCCGTTCCCAACCGTCCCCTGTCTCCTCTGGTGTCCCCCAGGGCTCTGTCCTGGGTCCCCTCCTTTTCATTACTTACCTCCTTCCCCTTGGCCTTATTTTCCGTAAATTCAATATTCTTTTTCATTGCTATGCGGATGACACCCAGCTCTACCTCTCCACCAAGCCCAACTCCATTCTTCCTCCCTCATCCTTGACAGATTGCCTTTCTGCACTTCATACCTGGTTCACCTCAAACTTCCTCAAACTTAACAGTGATAAAACCGAAATCCTTTTAGTCGGTACTAAATCCACTCTACTCAAAGTTGACAGTTTTTCCCTCTCAATTGACAGCTCCATAGTTTCCCCCTCCCCCCAGGTAAAGAGTCTGGGTGTCATCGTCGACGGCTCACTCTCCTTCAAATCTCATATCAACATCACCACCCGCACCGCCTACTTCCATCTCCGTAACATAAATCGCCTCCGTCCCTCCCTCACCCCCCACACCACCTCTATTCTTGTACATAGCCTTGTCACCTCCCGTATCGACTACTGTAATTCTCTCCTCTTTGGTCTCCCCCAGAAATCCCTCCATAAGCTCCAACTGGTCCAGAACTCAGCTGCCCGTATCATCTCCCTCACCCCCTCTTTCCACCACATCACCCCCATCCTACAGCAACTCCACTGGCTTCCAATTCACTTCCGTATCAACTTTAAAATTCTTCTTCATACTTTTAAAGCCATCCACAACCTTGCCCCTCCTTACCTGTCTGACCTCCTTCACACTGCCACCTCCACCCGCTCCCTCAGATCCTCCTCTTCCATCCACCTAACTGTCCCCTCTGCCCGGCTAACCACCATGGGGAGCAGAGCTTTCAGCCGCTCTGCTCCCAAACTCTGGAACTCACTCCCACCTGACATCCGAAACATTGACTCCCTCCCTCAGTTCAAATCCTCTCTCAAAACCCACCTTTTCAGGATTGCATTTTCACTGTAGTTGCCATGCTGTTTTTACTTGCACTTTTAATTTTAATTGTTTTGTTATTTGTTTGCTCCTGTTTTAAATTGTAAAGCGTCCTTGAGTGACTTGAAAGGCGCTGTGAAATAAAATGTATTATTATTATTATTATTATTATTATTATCTATGGTCTGTGTCTATCTGCATCATGGGTCCACACGTGTATCTATGGTCTGTGTCTATCTGCATCATGGGTCCACATGTGTATCTATGGGCTGCTGTGTCTATCTGCATCATGGCTCCACACGTGTATCTATGGTCTGCTGTGTCTATCTGCATCATGGGTCCACACGTGTATCTATGGTCTGTGTCTATCTGCATCATGGCTCCACACGTGTATCTATGGTGTGTGTCTATCTGCATCATGGCTCCACACGTGTATCTATGGTCTGCTGTGTCTATCTGCATCATGGCTCCACATGGAAAATAAATGTGTGCAACACTGGTATTCTCCATGACAAGGAGGATTGAACAACAAAAACAAGTTTTGTCATAAAAAAATAAAGGCTACAATGATACAAATTTGAAATATAAAATATTTGAATCTCAGTAACAAAAAGTGTACAGACTTTTGTTTCATTGAGTTTCTACTGTGGGTAGGGCTGAACGATTAATTGCATTTGCGATTTAATCGCGATATGATAGAACGCGATTTTCTAACCGCAACGTTCGCGATTAAAAACGTGGTCTTAAAAATAAATAAATACATTTCTTAAAATGGTCAATTTTGCACACAGTGTTTAAAAAGTGCATGCCTTGTGTTTATTCTTACAATGACTTCGTTTAAATTACTTAAATGCACAGTGGCAAAGCCACCGATTTGTTAAATAAAAATGTAAAATGTGGGAAATAATATTTTACACTAAATGTATCTAATATTGTTTTGGTCATATTTAAATCATTCATTACGATTTGTTGGGAAGACAATTAGGAAAAAATTTAAAAAATCGCATATTAAATCGCAATCGCAATATTTGAGGAAAAAAATCGCAATTACATTATTTTCCCAAATCGTTCAGCCCTAACTGTGGGGACTTTATTTTGTATACAGTTCATCTAAACTATTAGTCTGGAAATGTACATAGGAGCAAATACACTGTTCAATGTAGAAGTAATGCAATTACTATAAGGCGATCAAACGTTCAACATAATTTGACATTTAAATGACATTGCACGCAGATGTAATCATTTATGTTGTATAATGCAAAATAGTTAGCATAAAGCATAACGCTGAGTTGATGCTAGATGGTTCATGAACTTATTCTGAAAGGATAAGGGAAACATAATTTATTACAGACATTCTCATATAGATACAAGATACTGTCTCTTACCTGGCATGTCTGGAAGCTTTGATAACTGGAAGCATGTTCTTGACACATTCATCTGTTTGTATGATTTGATTTGGATAAAAGTCATATTTCCCTTCTTCTGCAGTCAGCAACAGATACAGAAGTGAGGTGCACTGACTGCGCGAGGGATTTGTATTGTTAGGCCAGGGAGGATCACCTGAAACCAAGCATCTCTGCATGTCCTCCACCATAGACGTGTCATTCAGTTCGTTCAGACAGTGAAAAAGGTTAAGCGCCCTTTTAAACTCTAAGTCATCTCTGATATTTTTCTTGATGTACTCCACGGCCTCTTCTGTGTTCAGTAAGATACTCCCTGTCTTTTTCAAAAGGCTGTTTAAGAGTTTTTGAGTGGACTCCAGTGAGAGGCCCAGAAGGAAGCGGAGGAAAAGGTCCAGGTGTCCGTTCTTACTCTGTAAGGCCAGATCCACTGCAGTCTTGTGTAGGTCATGAAGTGTTGCAGCTCTGAACAGAGCAGAGAGCTGAGAGGTTTGCTGTTGGTCAGGCATGTTTCTCTCTCTGTTGCCGAAGCACAGGAACACATATACAGCTGCAAGAAACTCCTGAATGCTCAGATGCACAAAGCTGAACACCTTCCCCTGGTACAGCACAGACTCCTCTCTGAAGATCTGAGTACATACTCCTGAGTACACTGATGCTTCTGTGACATCAATGCCACACTCTCTCAGGTCTTCCTCATAGAAGATCAGATTGCCCTTCTCCAGCTGTTGGAAAGCCAGTTTCCCCAGTTTGAAAATCATCTCTTCATCTCTCTCTTTTTGCTCTGTGTACTTGACCTTTTTTATACTTGTCTGAATGATCAGGAAGTGTGTGTACATTTGGGTAAGACTTCTGGGGATCTCTCCAGTATCTGTTTCAGTTAGCATTGTTTCTAAAACAGTGGCTAAAATCCAGCATAAGACAGGAATGTGGCACATGATGTAGAGGCTCCTGGATGACTTCAGGTACGACACGACTCTTCTGGCCAGGTTCTCATCACCGATACTCTTCCTGAAGTACTCCTCTTTCTGGGGGTCGTTGAAACCTTGTACTTCCGTCACCAGGCCTACACACTTAGGTGGGATCTTATCAGCTGCTGCTGGTCGGGTGGTGATCCAGAGGAGAGCAGAGGGAAGCAGATTCCCCTTGATAAGGTTTGTCAGTAGCACGTCCACTGAGGCTGGATCATCCACCTTGAAAACAGGCTTGCTGTTGTGAAAGTCAAGAAGAAGTCGGCACTCATCCAGGCCATCAAAGATGAACACAACTTTGTGCTCCTCGGGATTGAACAGTGGCATGTCTTTCAGTTCTGTGAACAAATGCTGAAGGAGTTGTACTAGACTGAAATGTTCCTCCTTGATTAAATTCAGCTCCCTGAAAGGAAGAGGAAATATGAAGTGGACATCCTGATTGGCTTTTCCTTCAGCCCAGTCAAGAGCAAACTTCTTCACAGACACTGTTTTTCCAATTCCAGCCACTCCCTTTGTCAGCACTGTTCTGATGGGTTTGTCTTGTCCAGGTAAGGGTTTAAAGATCTCGTTACACTTGATGGCTTCGTCTTCTGCTTGCGTTCTTCTGGATGCTGTCTCTATCTGTCTGACCTCGTGTTCTTTGTTGACCTCCCCCTCCTCTCCCTCTGTGATGTAGAGGTCAGTGTAGATCTCATTGAGAAGTCTGACGTGTCCGTGCTCTACTGTTCCCTCAAATAGACACTGAAACTTCTTCCTTAGGTGAGATTTAACTGTCATCTGAACAGCCTCAGCAATCGATTGTCTGTAGAAGTCACAAAAAGTTAATTCCTAATAGAATCCTTATATCTTTTGTATGAGACCTGCTCAGCTGAGGCTAGCATTGACAGGCTGCATTGCTATTTTACACATATTACACATTTTAAAGGGCCTGCAATGCCTGTAATGAGAACAGATTATTCTGAACATAATTATTTGGTCTTTGATCTGCCAAAGAGGACTGATAAAATTCCTCTGCTTGTCACTCTTCTCTGGCTACAGATAGCTGCTAGAAATACATTTAAATCCCTCACCCTGGTCTATATGACAGTCCATGGATCAGCACCTGGCTATTTAAATGCCACAATTTAGGACAAAAGCCTCCGCTAAATACCTATAACCACAACCACAGCAACAACCACAGCCACAGTACCACAGCCACATTACCATAGCCACATTACCATAGCCACCGTACCATAGCCACAGTTTCACAGCCATAGCCACAGCACCATAGACACAGTACCACAGCCACAGTACCACAGCCATTGCCACAGTACCACAGCCACAGTACCACAGCCATTGCCACAGTACCACAGCCACAGTACCATAGCCATAGCCACAGTACCACAGCCATAGACACAGTACCATAGCCACAGCCACAGTACCACAGCCACATTACCATAGCCACCTTACCATAGCCACAGTTTCACAGCCATAGCCACAGCACCATAGCCACAGTACCACAGCCACAGTACCATAGACACAACCATAGCCACAGTTCCACAGCCATAACCACAGTTCCACAGCCATAACCACAGCCACAGTACCACAGCCAGCCACAGTACCACAGCCACAGTACCATAGCCACAGTACCATAGCCAAAGCCACAGTACCATAGCCACAGTACCATAGCCACAGTACCATAGCCACAGTTCCACAGCCATAGCCACAGTTCCACAGCCATAGTACCATATCCACAGTACCATAACCACAGTACCATAGCCACAACCATAGCCACAGTTCCACAGCCACAGCACCACAGCCACAGTACCATAACCACAAGTACAACCAATAGGTTCCCTATTAAAAGCCTTACATTTACATGACGCTTTTATCCAACGCGACCTCCAAGGAATTTGCATTTATACATCACGAGCAGTTAGGGGCTCAAGGACACTTACACATTTGGTAAGGAGGGGTGTAGATTCGAACCAGCAACCTTCCGATTACTAAACGACTACTCTACCGCCTGTACCTTAGATGTGATTATGATGACTTTCCAGATTGGATATTCAAAACCAAATGTGTTTTTGGCGAGAGGAAATGGACCATCTCATCAATTAAATACTGCGAGCGATTGTTTAATTGTTTAGTCATGTGTTACGTTCTCCTGCCTTAGGGGTCGCTGTTTGACCTTATTTCTGTGTCTGTTACTTTGCCTATACTTTAATTGTGTGCAGGTGTTGCCTGTCAGCTGTGGGCGGAGCCCAATATGTTTTAAGGCCGGGATCGCCGACCAGAAGGTCTCTCCTTCAACTGCGTGCTGCCACGCTATTCCGGCCTTCCTCGTCGTTCTACTTTGTCTTTGAAATTCTCTGTTCGATATTGCCTTTTTGTTTATTAAAACCCCCTAGACTCGAGCCCATTCTGTCTTGTGCTTCATTTGTTGCATATCAGGGTACTTGGACTAAGGACTTTTATTTTGAAATGAGAAAACGGACTCATAATTAGGTCAGTTCGAAAGAGCATTAACAGTTCACGTTTATGCTTCTCGACTACTCCTTTTTGTTAGTCCTTTAAAGCCCCTGGTGGTCCGCGACGGCATTGCAGGGGGTCCCGCGACATGAGCCTATGTTGTTCAGTTCACAAACTGTTAGTCCAAAATTAGTCCATCATCTGGGAGAAAATGATACAGTAATTCTGTTCTGTTTAACTTGAAGAAAAAAAAACATAAGTTTGTCAGGTAAATTAATATGTTTATTATACGGCTTTTCAGAATGTTCCAAAAAGTTTTGTTGATTTGAATGGGCCACCCCAACATTTGCAGGTCCGTAATTTCTTGATATTCACTGCTGCGAAAAGATATTGACGTGGCGCCGCTGCGAGTGGTTTTAGCAGCTCTCCGTTTTTCTACTCTTTTTTCGTGGTCCAGCCAGAACAACGGACACGACTGGCATTATTTGCCATGGCGCAGCAAGTGTGGCAGCCTGTTTTAGCAGCTCTCCAGCTTAAAAAAAAAAGAAAGGATTCCTATTCCTATTACCTTGCTGCTATTACACCTGAATTTCCCTACCAGGATTAATAAAAGTTTATCTATCTATCTATCTATCTATCTATCTATTTCAGTCAAGACTTTTTTCGTTTGTGGTGCATCGGTGGTGGAATGATCTACCTAGGGCTGTCCGTTCCAGTGACCGCCTTGGTACGTTAAAAAAGTGTACATGTGTACACCTGTACATGTGCTTTGGTTGACTTCCTGTGTCTGTTTTCCTTCCATTGTTTCCACCTGTCTGCTTGTTAGTTAATTGGTCACATGACCAATTAAGAGTTGTATTTATACCCGGTTGTTTTTGGTGTTCTTTTCGGTGACTTACTCGTTTGTGTTCTGGTCAGTACTGGCTTCTATCTTTCATGTTTCTTGTTTCAGGTGGCGAGTCTCTCAGGGCTCTGTAGTCTCTCAAGTCTCAAGTTTGCTAGTTCCAGTTTTATTGTCTAAGTCATAGTCTTTGTTAATCTCTTGTTTTTCCTAGTCTTGTTAGAATCAACTTCTCTGTTTTTGCTCTCTGTTTTTGACTGTCTTCTGTCAGGGCGAGGCTCGGGAAGCGAACCCTGGCCGCTGGTTCTCTGGTCCAGAGAGAAGCTCACTGAGCTAATGCAGGAAGTAGGACCCAAGTGCTAGATGCTTGCAGGAATTGTTGTCTTTTTAATCACTTCTCCATAACAGGGAAAATCCAAAAACACAAAAAGGAAATATAGCTGCAGGCAGCAATGGCGGGTTCCTCCTCAACATTCCAATCATTACAAAATTGACATGACACTGACATGTATTTCATACATGTACACAACATTGGACAGATAATTGGATCAATGGCTGATTTGAAGTCATTTTTTTTAATTATTCACAAATTGTCACTGTCGAGAAATATCCATGCTGGTAACATTATGGGTTCTTGAGACTTTGTGAACCAGGGAAAAATGTAAATTCTGCACAATTTGTCACTGTATAGAAAAATCCATGCTGCAGACTTACCAATGGGATATTCAATTTGAAATGCAATACTGTCAAGATCCACAAGCTTCAAGCTAAGGAGAGAGCGGGGCCTTGGTCAGGCCACAATGTCATGAAATGGTGTGTGTGCGTCTTGCCAAGCGTTTGGTGTGTCAGGTGAAAGTTTGTGTCTGTGAGAATTGGGGCAAGCCGCACGGGGAGCGAAGGAGGAGAGAGGGAGACATTACATTGGAAATGGTGGTAGCAATTAGCCAAGCATGCATGTTTCAAATATTCACCAAAAATCTACTTTTCATCTTAGTCAACTTTTTTTCAGATTTGTGTACTAAACATTCTCAAGTGTCTTCATATGAACTTGTGATTGAATCAGAGTATCACTTTTTGAATGAAAAATGTGTAAAGCATTGTTGTAGCGTTAGCGATTAATGCAATTTGCTTTATATCAATCATTTTTGAAGATATGAAGTTGCCTTTGCACATGGGAACATGTTGTAGTGTCTCCCACGTGCTTACCAAGTTTGGTGTTGATATCTGAAAGATTTGCTGAGATATGACTTTACTTCCTGTTTGGCATCTTTTCTGCTGAATTTCAGTGGCTGTACCGGACAAACGGTTGTGAGGATCAAAATTCTGTTGAAGAACTTTTGTGAGGCTTGGTCTGAAGATCATCTCTGGTGATTTTGAAGAAGATTTGACAAAAATTGTAGGAGTTGATGCCTTTCAAAGGTTTTTGATAAAACCGGAAATTGCGGAAAATCTATATAACCGGAAATTGACGCCATAGGATGTGTTGAATTCGTCTTGATCCAAGGAATCCAATGGTACCTCATTTTTGAAAATCAGTCAAACGGTTCAAAAGTTACAGTGTTAACAAAAGTCCAACTTTGACCTGTTGGTGGCGCTAGTGTGGTCTAGTGGGAGACATGAAACTTGGTGTGAGTGGAGAATTGACTGTCCTTAATGAGTGTGCCAAATTTCAGAAAAAGTTACCATACGGTTCTAGGGGCTGCCATTGACTTCAATGGCACAAGAATAATAATAATAATACCTACAATAACAATAGGTTTCCTCCTCACGGAGGAACCCTAATAATCCAAACGCTCAAAAACAGAGAGCAAAAACAGAGAAGTTGATTCTAGCAAGACTAGGAGAGACCGGATTCCAACTCGTGACAGATCCCAAGTCGTGACAAAATAATAAAAACTAAAATATGAAATGATTCAGTATCCACTGAGGCGGCATACTTACTTCGTGTGTGTGCTCTTTGAGTTGGACACTTACTTTGTGTGTGTGTGTGTGCTCTAAGTTGGACACTTACTCTGTGTGTGTGTGTTCTTTGAGTACTTACTTCATGTGTGTGCTCTTTGATACTGGTGCTGTGGTCTTCAACTGGAAACTGGTGGAATCAAGAGAGTGCACTCAGTTATAGGATGCCATTCTGCTTAATGGTTAAAGGAAAAGGAAAACTCATACTAGTTTATGTTTTACCATCACAAAACATTTTTCACATTTTCACAGCATTTTTAAAGTACCTAATTTCCAGATACGTTCTACATATATATTTTTTTATGAATTATTTTATAAACTATACATGTATTACTTCTTGTCTTGCTCTTTATTGTTGTCATGGCCACCACTGAAGACAATGGGCACACCCATCGACATGTCACTCATCATGGACACATGGCTGGGTACAGGGGAATCCGGTCTCTCCGGATGAAACCTGGTCAGGCATATCTTTTAATTTCATGTTTCATTTATGTTGTCATATCAGTATTAAACTTGTATTTTAGAGTTAAACAAAAAAAAATATGAATATTTCAAGGATTAAATACATACATTTGTTTTTTCACAATACATTGTATTTTTAAAGCACCTCATTTCCAGATATGTTTTACACATATTTCTTTTATGAATTACTTTATGAAATATATTACTTCATGTCTTGCTCTTCATTGTTGTCATGGCCACCACTGAAGTGATTGGGCACACCCATCGACCTGTCACACTTCATGGACACACAGCTGGCTGCAGGAGAGTTGGCTCTCTCCAGCTTGACATGACTTAAACAACAAACAATGCACTTTTAATAATAATATTATTACTAATAATAATAATAATAATTCATTTAATTTATAACGCACTCTATATTCACATGAATCTCAGAGTGCCACAGTGAGAACATAGTTAAAAAACATGGTTAAAACAACCTACTGTATAATAAAACATAGTTAGAAACATAGTTAGAAACATAGTTAAGAACATAGTTAGAACCATAGTTAAAAACATAGTAGTTAAAAACAATTAAACCTCCTTTGACCAGCCACGCTTATTCAATCCTGACACAGCACACACACACACACACAAACAAATACACACACACACACACAGACACACATGCACATGCACACACATATGCACATGCATATAAACAAAACCAACCAACAAACAAATCCAATTACCTGTTGGTTTCATCCTCGGAGCTTTTGACCTCCATTTTAGTTAGAGTCCAGCGTAGGCAGAAGTCACTGATCAGGGTCACAGACCTCACAGACACGCTTCCACTAGTACAGCCATGCCCAGGGTGAACTCACACCAGTCGCTTGCACTAGTACAGGCCTGTCTCATACCAGTCGAGCCGCTGTGAGAGCGCACTGAGAAGACATGTGCATACCTGGGAGAGAGAGTGTATCAATGTTCTCCTGAACCCTGTAACACAAACAAAAAGCTGTCTGTCTCTCATGATGCAATCTACCCCAATGACAAAATCCCAGCCGTCTCATTGAGAGTTGTTATTTTAATTGAAGTTCATTGCCATATTATAATAAAAATATAAGTTACCCTGATGAAGTGCCTTCTTGCCGTCTCACAAATGACACTGGCTGTGCTTCCTTAAACAGCCTGGTGGAATTCCCTTTGAGGTGTGCAAGTGGGTGTGTCTATCAGTGGAGCGTACCTTGCACTCGCTAGGGAACTCTGGGAATGTTAAACAAGATTTGACCGCAGCTGCCCTGCCTGCTCCACCAGCATGCACAAGAACAGAGCCTGAGAACGCGAAGACAGAAACAGGTCTCTGTTAAGCTTTCATTTTATGCTTTCAAACTGGTTGGACCACTTTGGTTTGGAAAGAAATTGTATCCTATTGTGTTTGCACTGTGGGCATGACAGAAAGCAAAGGCGAAGGCCTCCAAATACAGAAATACACCCAACCACACACACACACACACACACACACACACACACACACACACACACACTGGAAATAGTGATCAACATGACACACATAACCAAACAGGGCACTTTTACATGTCGCCCAAAATCAGGAAAACAATATAGGAAGCATAACTACAGAAATTATTATTATTATCATCACACTGACACAGCTACCTTTCCTGTATGCCAATAGGCCTTCACACTGCCTTGAGTGTTAATCGTGGAAGCAGTGATTTTCCTATAAATACTCTGTGTTATCATGAGAGGTTTTACAAATAAGCGGGGTGTTGTCATGTTCCTGCGGAGCTCCGCTCCGGCCACGCCCCCTTCAGCACTGAGGTCGGACTCACACGTAGCCGTTGGAATGCGTTGATCCTGCAAAGTTGACGCATCCCCATTCACTTTGAATGATTTGACGTCATCCTTTGCCGAACTGAATTTTGGCTCCGTTGGGTTCCGTTGCCACTTGGATTTAGGATTTCCCTCCCTTTGTAGAAACCTGTTGAATGGATTCATTTGGTCTAGGAAGTCCTAATTGTTTTGTTGTCAATTTATCTTCATTAGTACGCTGATTAAAAAGGAGTTTTTGTCTAAGAGCGAATCGAGTTGTTGCACTGAACAGGAGCCATCTTGACAGAATATGCCTCTGTCGAAGCTGTATGACGTACTTATAGGCTTTTACGTCCATTACTTATGACACGGCATGGAGGGGCGAGCCCTCCGGGAAGCCATAGAGAATGCATTAAGAGCTCTGTTTTGTGAAAAAAATGGATTTAACATGGGAGTCAACGGGAGAGGTCTGGGGCGATTTTCATTTCACCCCAAATCGCCCAGAAGCGGCGGGCCATTTGAAGCACGACTTTTGCCTTGACTGCCTGGCTGTTACCTGATTGGACAATGAAATTCAAAGGCAGATCAGACGGTCTAGTGGTAGAATCCGACAGAAAAAAATATGACATTTACATTTACATTTAGTCATTTAGCAGACACTTTTATCCAAAGTGACGTACAAGGAAATTGCATTTATACATCAGCAGTTTTGATTTTTTTCCTTTCCCTGTAGGCAGTGCGTCGCCCCAATCGCCCTTATGGACAAGCGGCCCCTGGTTGGATCAACGCATTCCAACGCGTACGTGTGTAACAGAGCATGCACACTGTTCCGTGGGAATGCGTTGATCCGGCAAGGTTGACGCATTCCCATTCACTTTGAATGGGGTGACGTCATCCTTTGCCGAACTGAATTGTGGCTCCGTTGGGTTCCGTTGCGTTGGGTTTCATGCGTTGCTTGCTGCAGGAGTTGAA
The DNA here is from genome assembly GCF_900700415.2 of Clupea harengus. Taxonomy (NCBI): domain Eukaryota; kingdom Metazoa; phylum Chordata; class Actinopteri; order Clupeiformes; family Clupeidae; genus Clupea; species Clupea harengus. The sequence goes on along the minus strand of NC_045160.1, from coordinate 27,868,425 downwards.
GAATGTTCAACTTTTCGAGAGGCAACACATGCGTCAGCCAATCAAATTGCCTTTCATGCATAACTGACAGCACAGGCGCTAGCCAATCAGATCGCGATTATGCTCACGTCTGAAAAGCGGGAAGCTCAAAAAAAAGATGGCAGACCAAACTCCGTAGATGGTCGTATTTGTACCTAAAGGTTGTTTGTTTGACTTTTTTTTGCTTAGATTTTTTAAAAGTTACAGAGAAATAGACACTGTACAATGTAAAAAACCCTTTATTGTAACTGAAAAATACATCTGATAGGATTTGCGAGGTGTCTGTCATCTATCTAATGTTAGCATGCTACTACTGGTACTGACTAACAGCTTGCTTGTGGCGTGATTGGTTTGTTGACCTGTCAATCTCACTATAACGTCTCTGGTATCAACACAGCCCCATGCGTCAGACTCCTCCTCCGCCATCCGTTGGATCAACGCATTCCGATGGAACCGTGTGAGCGCTCTGTCAGACTCCCAGGTGCAAGTCATCAGCACTCTCACCTGCACTTCGTTCGCACTCACCAGAATACTGATCACGCACACCTGTGTCCTAATCACTCGCACCTGTCACGGCCACTACATATGCAATGCACTCTCTTCACTCGGTGTCCGGTATCGCACTATACGGAGTACACTAATTATTTTGCATCCCGACGTTGATGAGTATTGCTTTCATTCGAGTCCAAGTTTGTTATAGTTTATGTCATAGCCTTTGTTACAGTTTGCTTCTAGTCTTGCCGAGTTTGACACGTGGTTCGTTTTTCCGCTGATGCGTTGAAGTTTATAGTTTGTAGAGTTTACAAGTTCGACTTTGGTTTTGTTTCTTTCTGCGCACATATCACCAGTTTCCTGAGTTTCCGTCAGAGCTTTGAGCCTGCGCCCCTCCGAGGGCTTTGCCTGCGTGTAAGAGGATTTACTTCCTCGTCATCTGTGTTTCTAAAACCTGTGGTCTGTCCTGTCTGTTTCCTGGCTGTCTCCGTTTGCAATAAACTCTGTTACTCACGATTCCTATGTCTGAGCCTGTTAATTCCGTGACAGGTGTAGGGCAGTGCGTTACAACCGGACAGAGCAGGCAAAAGTGCTTTCAAACGAAGAATCTGGTTTATTCACTAACAAAAAGTCTTTCAGGATGCAAAACATAATATTTTTTCAAAGGCAAAACATAGGCTTCATAAAGTTGCTCCTAACTTGAATCCTACCAGCTGTAGTTGCAAAATCAAAGTTGCTCAGACGCCGAACTAAGTTTGTGCCACGTACGATGCCGCCTGGTTGGTGTGTGTGTCCACTCCTTTGTTCTCTCCCTCTCACACACCTGAGCTCCAGCTTTAACCAGAGGGCTGAGGCATTTGCACCTGTCTGAGTAGTGCATACTGGGAGATGTAGTTTTTCCGGCAGCCATCTGGTGGCGTAGTAGCCACTCCCGGAGAACATAACGCCCCTCTACCATACGTCCTCCTGTGATGCCACACATCCCCCCCCGGGCCTGACGTCCTCGGCAGGGTGAATGAGGACCAAAAGGCATCACAGCGGGATAGTGCGTCAGCGTTTCCATGACTACAACCGGGCATGTGAATGATAGAGAAGTTAAAAGGTTGAAGCCCTAAAAACCACCTGGTTACCCTACTGTTACACTCATTGTTTTTGGCCAATGGAGCATGATCCGTTACTAGAGTGAAACTCCTCCCCAACAGATAGTATTTCTAGGTCCCACTTTATCGCTAAACCTTCTTTCTCAGCCGTGGCATAGTTCCTCTCTCTTGGCAGCAACTTACGACTCAAATAAAGAACTGGATGTTCCTCACCCTCATGTATCTGGGACAGGACAGCACACAGCCCCACCTCAGAGGCATCTGCCTGGACCACAAACTCCTTACTGAAGTTGGGAGCCATGAGGACTGGTTTTGAACATAAGGCCCTCTTGAGATTGCCAAATGCTTCTTCTGCTTCCGGGCTCCACTTCACCTTCCTCAAGTGCATATTTGTGGTCAGTTCTGTGAGTGGAGCAGCTATCCCAGCAAAATCAGGAATGAATAGTCTGTAATAATTTGCAAGGCCTAATAATGATCTCACCTGCTTATTTGTCAACGGATTTGGCCACTTCTGGATGGCAGCAAGTTTCCTGCGGCTTGAAGAGGCCTCGGCCAATGGTTTACCCCAGGTAGTTTGTCTCACTGTAGTTCAGCTTGCATTTTTTGGGGTTCACTGTCAAGCCTGCTTCTCTTATGGACTTCAGGACCTTCTCCACCCGAGGTAAGTAACTATCCCAATCAGGACTCTGGATCACCACGTCATCTAAATACGCAGCAGCATATTCTTTATGAGGTTTTAATACCTGATCCATTAAGCGCCGGAAGCTCGCAGGTGCTCCGGACAAACCGAAAGGCAACATCCGGTACTGCCAGAGACCTCCCGGAATGGCGAAGGCTGTTTTTTCCTTTGACTCTGCTGCCAACGGAACCTGCCTTAGCCTTTTGTAAGATCATGAGTAGTTATGAACCGGGCATTACCCAGGCTCTCAATGAGCTCGTCAACACGAGGCATGGGGTAGGCATCAAATTCAGACACAGCATTCAGCTTTCTAAAGTCATTACAGAAACGTACTGCGTTATCAGGCTTGGCCACAAGGACAATAGGGTTTGGCCAGGCACTCTTTGACTCTTCAATTACATTTAATTCCAACATCTTGCTTACAACATCTTGCTCTGGTACCCGATATGGTCTTTAGTTTACTGTTTGTCCTGCATGGGTGCGTACTTCATGCTCCACCAGGTGGATGCAGCCCGGCAAAACATCTTGGTTGCGGTCTACCAGCTCCTTTGCTTGCTGTAGCTGGTGAGGGGAAAGTTCGGGGCCAAAACGCACTGCTCCCCGGGCTAATTCTTTTGGCTCCCTTGGGGTAAACAATGTCTGTCTGTCATGCTATTTCTTCAAGAGGTTAACATGGTATATTTAATCCCCTTTACGCTTTCCGGGTTGTCGTACTTTATAATTAACTTCCTCCACCTTCTTAATGACTTTGTATGGTCCTTGCCAGGTGGCCAAGAATTAACATTTTACTGTGGGCACCAGAACTAAGACCCTTTCCCTGGGTTGGGCTGTTCGGTCATACACAGCCCTTTGATCTCTCTGTGCTTTCTCCACGTGCTCCTTCACAATGGGAAATATTGCGGCCATTCGTTTGCGAATTGCCGTCACATGTTCAATCATGGTCATATGGGGACATGGTTGATACCTCCCAGGTCTCTTTGGCTATGTCTAGCATTCCCCTTGGTTTGTGGGAATACAGAAGGTCAAAGGGCGAAAACCCAGTGGAGGACTGTGGGACTTCCCTAACTGCAAACAGGAGGTAGGGGATGAGCTGATCCCAGTTTCTTCCATCTTTTGGCTGACTGCCTTCCTTAGCATGGCTTTAAGAGTTTTGTTGAACCTCTCCACTAACCCATCAGTCTGTGGATGGTATACAGAGGTTCGGACCTGTTTCACTCGCAGCAGAGCACACAACTGCCTCATGACCTGGGACATAAAGGGACCCTCTTGGTCAGTCAGTATTTCTTTTGGTAAACCTACCCTAGTGCTGAAGAGGAATAGTTAATTTGCTATTTGTCTAGCATTAGCCTTCCTAAGGGGAATGGCTTCTGGGTACCTGGTTGCATTGTCCACCAGGACAAGGATGTACTGATGGCCTTGAGCACTCTTGGGTAATGGACCCACAATATCCAGCCCCACCTTTATAAAAGGAGTTTTTATAATGGGTAAGGGAATAAGAAGACTCTTGTATACTTTGGTTTTGAAGCGGTGACCTGGCACTCTGGGCAACTGCGACAGAAATGTTCTACCTCCCTGTGAATACCTGGCCAAAAGAACCTCTGTAATATTCTCTCTTTGGTTTTTCTCCACCCCCGTGAGCCCCTAGTATGTGCATATGAGCTAACTGCATAACCGTGAGACGGTGAGGTTTTGGCACAAGAAGTTGCTCCACTACTTTATCTTGATACTTAATGACCTTATACAAGAGACCATTCTTGACTGCGAAGTGAAGGAATGAAAGAGTTAGCCCCACCAGGATTCCCTCTTCAACCTGGACATTTCTTAGAGCATTATTTAGGGTAGGGTCTAGAGGATGGATACCCGACCCGAGCCCGTCTGAACCCGTCGGGTCGGGCCGGGTTCGGACAAATATTTAGAAATTATAATCGGGCTCGGACACATCAGTGCGATAATGCATTCCATATTTAAAATATCTTAATAAATAGTGAAGTCAACGTGACTCCTTCACATGATGAAGAAGTTAAAATAAATCACATTTAGGATAACAGCCTTCTTCCTGTGGCGGGAATTTGTTTATGTCCTAGCTGTGACAACGCGATTACAGGTTGCAAAATGGCATCACAAGGAAGTTGAAGAGAAACTGTCATCTGGAGAGTTTAAAATGATAGCCTACTAAACGAAGGGAAATCTACTGTATGGAGATATTTCTGCTTAGTAGCCTAGAGGATGCAGATTCTAATTAGGCTGTTGGATATGTCCAATGTAAGAAGTGTGAAGTTTTAATGAAATATGATTGATGCAATCCTCTTTCTCCACAACAACATGGATTAAACCTCGATGGTTGGACTATGTAGATCGTTTTATAACAAACGTTGGCGTGCACTTAAATTTTTCAAGAAAAAAAAAATATCTTCAATGGTAAGACTAGTCTGTTGTGCCTCCTTTGGTGTAGCATATAACGTGAGTTTTATTAAGGCATAGCATGTGTAATGTGTAGGCTATTTCATTCCGTTTGTTAACCTTTCCTGCTGTCTGTCTCTGACCGTAGTTGGAGATTGCAGGGGAGACTTAGTATTACATGTTTTTAACTTTGTGGTTAATTCCCTTTCCTTACACTTCTACAGCACATAAGTTTTTGGCTCCTGTCGCTACATACAAACTATTCTTAAGCATCACCGTTCTCTCTCACTAGCTCTACCACACCCACCCTGTACGTGCTGCTCTTAAAGGAGCCGCAACATTTTACAACACGTTCTTGCAATGTGAATAATTTAATTTCAATATGCTTATTGGCCTTCTTGTGCACGCTTGTGCGTTTAACAGCGCTTGTTTGTGTGGGCCAGCATTTATCTGTTGATGCCCGAGTTGAATAAAGCCAGGCTATTCATAAAAAAGTAACCTACGTAAATGTGGCACTAGTATGAACAGTTGAGAAATTGATTCCGTCGGGCTCGGTTCGGGTTGGGAAAAAAATATTTTAATGGCTGTCGGACTCGGGCCGGGCTCGGACAGAAAAATTCGGCCCGATCCATGCTCTAGTAGGGTCCTGTGTTTGGGCCGTTCCAAACTGACCTTTCAGTGTTGGTTTTGCTTCAACATCCACAGCCTCATTGTCACTTGGCCCGGGTTGCAGTCTCTTCCGGTTCTGAATCCCCACCACTGGAGTCTGCTGCAAAAAACTTGAGCTACAACAGATGGGGAATCGCACGGTTTGGAAGGATTGATCCATGACTTATTAACTTTTGTGACTGGAGACTAACTTTTTCATGGTTCTCTCTTACGCCTCTTTTCTGCCTCTTTCCACAGCATGGAGAAGGCTGGGCAATCTCGACCGATCAGGACGGGGGCAGGGAGGGACTTGATTACACCCACTTCAACATTGAATGTGCTTTTGGTAGTTTTCAGCCTCACCCTGGCAGTTGGATATTCACGAGTGTCCCCATGTACACACACGACCGGAACGTGTTCACTTTGAGCAAGAGGTGATGCTTCCAGCACGGACTCCTGCACTAGTGTTCGGGCACTTCTCGAATCGAGCAAGGCTTCTACAACACATTGATTTACTGTTACGGGGCAGGTCGGTCTGCAGTCCACACTTTCCCCAAAGAGAGCAGCAAAGTTGGCTTGCACACTGCTGAAGGATGCAGCTGTGGGCATTTGTTCGTCCAGCTTGTCACACTGCCACGAGATATGGCCTATTTGGCCACAGCGAAAGCCCTGACGAGGTTTTTGGTTTGAGGATCCCCGTTGCTGTTGAAACGGATTAAGCACTCTTCTCTGACAACTAGCAGGGGAGCTACCCTGTTGAGCAACTCCTGGGCGAATTCCACTATGTTTAACAGGAGCCGGAGCTGTTGGTTCTTTCCAGGTGAGACGAAGCATATCCATGGATGCCTGATACTGTTCTACGGCTCCTACTAACTGCATGGTTGTTGTTAGCTCCTGCAGGCTAATAACCTTTTTAGCCTCAAACGGCAGGGCTTTTAGATATCGGTCCATGAGAAGGATCTCTACAATGGCTGCTGGGCTGTTTTTTTCAGGGTCCAGCCACCTGTTTGTTACTCGCGTCAACTCATGCATTTGTGAACGTGGTGCTGCCCCTGTTTGAAATGTCCACTCATGGAACCGTTGAGCCAAACTAAATTTGGTAAGGCCCTGGCGGCTCAGTATCTCTTCTGTCATTAATTTGTCATGTCCTGCCCAACACTCGATTCTACATCCCGGAAGGCTTTAATAGCCTCACCTGAAAGAAAAGGAGCCACAAGTCCTACCCATTGTGTCTTCGCCCAACCCTCTCGAGCGGCTGTGGCCTTGAAGGCATGGAGGTAAGCTTCTACATCATCCGTCACTCCCAACTTAGAAATGAAATGGCTTGCCTGGGTGATGACCTTGTTTGTTGAAGCTCCTGCTCTTTGAGTTGATTCGCCCTTACTTGTTGTTGCAGCAAAGCCGTATTCATTTCCTGTTGAGCCCTCTGACCCTTCACCAGCATCTGCAACAATTGCTCCATTTTGCTTTGGGGATCAGCTGTGTGAAGTCCTGAGAAAAGTTCCACCAAGTCGTCGGTTCCTTCTCTTCTGCTCATTCGCACCTACACCCAACTGCCCGCATTCTCCACCACATGTGGTATCATGAGAGGTTTTACAAATAAGCGGGGTGTAGGGCAGTGTGTCACAACAGGACAGAGCAGGCAAAGGTGCTTTCAAACGAAGAATCTGGTTTATTCACTAACAAAAAGTCTTTCAGGAAGCAAAACACTTCAAAGGCAAAACATAGGTGTCATGTCCGGCAAAGGAAATTAGTTTGTGTATTATATCCTATTGTGTATACACTGTGGGCGTGGAAAGTGAAAAAAGGGTCAGATGCCAAATGATCCATCACTCCATCACTCCATCACTCAACAGCTACAAGGCCTCCAAAATACAGAAATACACCCATACAGAGTCAAAATAGTGATCAACATGAAACACATAACTAAATAGGGCACTTTGAGAAGTGGACCCAAATCGGGAAAACAAAATAGGAAGCATAAGTATATAAGTTATTCTTTTTAATACTATATCTACTACTAATAATAATAATAATGATCCGTTTTACTGTCTGATCATTTGCAAAGAATGCTACCAGTGAGTACATTCAAATTCCTTCACATGCTGGTAGTCTACATGATGGCCAACTTGTTAATTATTAGTGCAGCACAAATATGTGAACTTGACCAGAATTTAAGAACGCTAAATTGCAGTTGTAAATAGGCCAGAGTTTTCTTAAGGGCTGAATTTGTGAGAAATCATCGGTGATTTGCGTTCACATCAACTCTACAGACATCCTCGGATTGAAATAATTATAATAATAATTTTGCTTGGATTCCGTCGATTCTGACTGCACACGTCACTACGGTCGGGTGCCCTTAAAAGGAGCTGGCGGGGCGTGTATGTATGCAAATCCAGGTGCACGAGAACGCGCATACTATTTAAGAATCCTCATTGGGGGAGCACAGCTGAGAACACTTCATAAGAACCCATTTCAAGGCATTCATGAATCCAGCAGAGATCTTTTCTTACGTTGGTCTTTCGAAGTTCAGAAGAAGATTAAAGAAGACACTTAAGAAAAAGTTTTAGAATGAGGCCCATTGTTTCTAGTATGCACACTATTGTCTCCTATAGCCAAGCGTACTTGTTTTTATCTTGATATTTCCTGAGCCATGCAACAGCTCTCAGTTTTTATTAATGTTTTTTTTTCTTTTTATTACGTCAAACTATAAACAGAAATATATTTAGTCAAGACAGAAATGCTAGGTCATTCAGGGTGCCGAACGTTGTAACAGCAACAAAGACTTTTACTCTAGAGTGCATTATACCGTATACCAAAACAGTTTTTCATAGTTTTCACTATGGAAACACATCAAACACAACACTTTACAGTAGACTATGTCAGGAGTATAAAAAAATAACCCTTTGTACATGATACATAAACAGAGACTGTATGACCGATCAGCCTCCTACTGAGATTTGTCACAGCAACTCACATCATCACAGCCAGTGTCCTCCTTTGGAAATAGTAGAGATGTCTTGTATTTTGAAGGGCACACACAAGTGGTCAGTGTCTGTTTCTTGTGTCTATGTGAACTATGTGTGTAATCCTTTGGTGTCGGGTGTCATGTTTATGTTTCAGACACCATATGACGTGTGAAGATGTGTGTAAGCAGTTTTTAAAAGAACTGTATAAAAAGAATAGACCCTAACAATACCCCTCATGATTTTTAGATTAATAAGAAATGCACAAGGTTATTAAAACTGAAAAAAAACAATCCAGCAAGTGCGAGTCAAGCACAGACATTGTGGCTGAGAAAATCTTAAATCTTAGACGTTTGACTACTGATCTAAGGATGTTATGCAATTACTCAGAAAATAGATGGACTAAATATGTGTGTGGCCGATTACAGCATGAGAAACTACACATGAAACAGATGGATTAAATATGTGTGTCGCTGATTACAGCATGAGAAACTTCCCCAACTTCTAAATCCACATGTGTAGCGCTGGTCATGTGTGGCTCCACAAGACTAGTATCCACCAGACTACTTATCTTCTGTGTGGTGGGACACGCAGTCTCAGTGACCAATCGGGAGAGGTGTTGGTGGGACACGCAGTCTCAGTGACCAATGGGGAGAGGTGGTGGTGGGGCATGCAGTCTCAGTGACCAATGGGGAGAGGTGGTGGTGGGGCATGCAGTCACAGTGACCAATGATTGTCTCCTTCACTCTCTCAGGGCGGGGAGGAATCAGGAAGGGTCCAATGTCAGGGAGAGAGCGCAGTGCAGTGATGAAACGGTCCGTAGATAAGTCCACTCCCCCGGACCACAGAGAGGTGGCCCGAGGCTCCTGGCTGCTTGTCACTGCTGGTCCCAGGTCCATGTTTTCTGAGGTTTCGTTCTAGATGAAGCCGATATGAACACACACGTTTGTAATGTGCTAGGTATATTTTCCAAAAGCATTGTTATGGAACGGCCATCAATAAAAGATAGAGACTTTTGTTTTTAACATCGTCTCTTTTAGTTACCTGGTTCATTGCAAAAAGCTGCTTCAATCTAACAATTGAAGAATCTAAACCAGATCATATATCCACTGAAGACATTTTGTACCATTGTGTAATAAAGTTTGTATCTCCGATCTGTCACACTTACAGAAAGACTTATATCTCCTGGTGGCGTTTTTTGAACGACTTCAATACATTTACTGAAACTGCCATGGTGCACAGTGTGGGACTCTTTGTCCTTGACATACTCACGTTACTCTCTGCAGCCGGTAGCTGGGATCCTTCAGGAGCGCTTCCAGAAGCTTCTCTCCGGACTGGCCCACTGTATTGCAGCTCAGGTGGAGCTCCCTCAGGTGAGAGTGGGTGGACCTCAGTGCCAAAGCCAGTGAAGCGCAGCTCTCGTCAGTGAGACCGCAGTTATGGAGTCTGCAAAACAAATGCAGGAGTTAACAACACAAACACTGTTTCAGCTATTTAAGATGAAAATATGCATTCTATTATTTTATTACTTTGCAGTGTACTACAATGATTTGTGTACTTCTATGTATGTATGTACCGTGTCGTGCCGTGTTTATAACCCAGTTAGCTCTGTTAGCTTAAGGAAATGTGAGATAATATCCAAGTTTATAACCCAGTTATCTCTAAAAGGCTTAAGGAGGTGTGTTGTTCCCTGAAGCCAGAAGAATACGTTTTAAAATGTATACCTTAACACCTCCAGTTTGCAGTGTGTGCTGTTGAGGCCGGTTGTGAGGAGCTTCACTCCTGCGTCTAGAATCCTGTTTCCGCTCAGGTTCAGTTCTCTCAGGGAGGAGGCGCTGCTGGAGAGTACTGAGGCCAGAATGGCACAGCTCCTCTTTGTGAGGGAACAGTTATTCAGCCTGGGGAAAATAAGATAAAACATTGTAGGAGTTATATTTTGTACACAGTTTAAATAGATGCTGGTGTTTTTACAGTATTTGCTGGCTATAAGCAGATTTATATACAACAAACTTCACCAAACTTTACAATTATTACACTTCCAAATTCATTTTGGTGGTATATGGTTATGTAATATAACTAGTCATCTAGTTAGTAACTACTATTAATTAAAAAACTAGCTATATAACATAACCACATACCATCAAACTGAATGTTGAGGATGTTAGAAAATCTAATAATATACAAGAGCACAGCTTAAAAATAGTGTAAATTTATATAGTGTTGCTTGGGATTTGTTGTAATCAGTCGGCTATGTTGTAATACTTAAGTTTGGTGTTAGTTAGTTTCTAACTTATATGTCACATCTGCTGAATGCACGTAACACGTAAATACACATAAATATATGGTCATTTAAAAATATATTCTGTGTACTTGAGATGCTCCAGTTTGCACTTTGGGTTTGCCAGTCCATTCGACAGCATCTCCACCCCATAGTCTTCTATCTTGTTGCCACTGAGGTCCAGTTTTATTATGAGTGACGAGCTTTGGGTCAGAACTGAGCCCAGCAGCTTACAGCTCGTAGGAGTGATGGAGCACCACCCAAGCCTGGCCAAAAAAACAGAAACTCAATGCATAAAAAGTGAATACACCTGTGATCACTGGCACACAAGTTAGAAAAACCTGTGATGAGTGAAACCAAATTGAGTGCACCTGTGAACCTGGGAACAGCAGCACTTTCTCGGTTTTGAACCTATCTACATGTCTGCATCATGACCAAAAACAGGGAGTATCCTGGCAAGGTATTTAAACACCACAGTGGTGAAGCTTTATAAACGTACGATGTGATGCCACAAACACAAGAGTTAGACACAAAACATCATGGACACATCTCTTGTACTTTTACTTTGAATTGTGCATATATTAAATTGCTTTGTAGGGTTATAGTTACTAGTTATAAAGTATACAACAGAAATGAGTACACCTCTATGTAATGTCCCTTAATTGTCTAATGATTCAAAATTGTATCACCTATCAAGTATTGTATTATTTCTAAATCAAATCAAAATACATTTTAGAAAGACTATATTGAACATTCAGGCCTCAAAGTAGAAACTCAATGCATAACAAGTGAATAGACCTGTGATCACTGGCTCACAAGTTAGATAACCTGCCATTTTCAACTAGCCTAATTGCATGAACATGGTTATAAAATGGCCTGGGAACACCAGAACTTTCTCAATTTTGGACCTATGGTCTGTGTCTATCTGCATCATGGGTCCACCTGTGTATCTATGGTCTGTGTCTATCTGCATCATGGGTCCACACGTGTATCTATGGTCTGTGTCTATCTGCATCATGGCTCCACATGTGTATCTATGGTCTGTGTCTATCTGCATCATGGGTCCACACGTGTATCTATGGTCTGTGTCTATCTGCATCATGGGTCCACATGTGTATCTATGGGCTGCTGTGTCTATCTGCATCATGGCTCCACACGTGTATCTATGGTCTGCTGTGTCTATCTGCATCATGGCTCCACATGTGTATCTATGGTCTGTGTCTATCTGCATCATGGCTCCACACGTGTATCTATGGTCTGTGTCTATCTGCATCATGGGTCCACACGTGTATCTATGGTCTGAGTCTATAAATGGAAAATAAATGTGTGCAACACTGGTATCCTCCATGACAAGGAGGATTGAACAACAAAAACACGTTTTGTCATGCAAAAATAAAAGGCTACAATGATACAAATTTGAAATATAAAATATTTGAATCTCAGTAACGAAAAGTGTACAGTCTTTTGTTTTCATTGAGTTTCTACTGTGGGGACTTTATTTTTTATACAGTTCATCTAAACTATTAGTCTGGAAATGTACATATAGGAGCAAATACACTGTTCAACGTAGAAGTAATGAAATTACTATAAGGTGATCAAACGTTCAACATAATTTGATGTTTAAATTATATTGCACGCGGATGTACTCATTTATGTTGTATTATGCAAAATAGTTAGCACGAAGCATAAAGCTGAGTTGATGCAAGATGGTTCATGAACTTATTCTCAGAGGATAAAGGAAACATAATTTATTACAGACATTCTCATAGAGATACAAGATGCTGTTTCTCTTACCTGGCATGTCTAGAAGCTTTGATAACTGGAAGCATGTTCTTGACACATTCATCTGTTTTCATTATTTGATTTGGATAAAACTCATACTTTCCTTCTTCTGCAGTCAGCAACAGATACAGAAGTGAGGCGCACTGACTGGACGAGGGAATGGTATTGTTAGGCCAGGGAAGAGCACCGGAGACCAAGCATCTCTGCATGTCCTCCACCATAGACGTGTCGTTCAGTTCGTTCAGACAGTGAAAAAGGTTAAGCACCCTGTTAAACTCTGAGCCATCTTCGATATTTTTCTTGATGTACTCCACGGTCTCTTCTGTGTTCAGTAAGATACTCCCTGTCTTTTTCAAAAGGCTGTTTAGGAGGTTTTGAGTGGACTCCAGTGAGAGGCCCAGAAGGAAGCGGAGGAAAAGGTCCAGGTGTCCGTTCGCACTCTGTAAGGCCAGATCCACTACAGTCTTGTGTAGGTCATGAAGTGTTGCAGCTCTGAATAGAGCAGAGAGCTGAGAGGTTTGCTGTTGGTCAGGCATGTTTTTCTCTCTTTTGCTGAAGCACAGGAATACATATAAAGCTGCAAGAAACTCCTGAATGCTCAGATGCACAAAGCTGAACACCTTCCCCTGGTACAGCCCAGCCTCCTCTCTGAAGATCTGAGTACACACTCCTGAGTACACTGATGCTTCTGTGATATTAATTCCACACTCTCTCAAGTCTTCCTCATAGAAGATCAGATTGTCCTTCTCCAGCTGTTGGAAAGCCAGTTTCCCCAGTTTGAAAATAATTCCTTCATCTCTCTCTTTTTGCTCTGTGTACTTAACCTTCTTCATACTTGTCTGAATGATCAGGAAGTGTGTGTACATTTGAGTAAGACTTCTGGGGATCTCTCCAGTATATGTTTCAGTTAGCATTGTTTCTAAAACAGTGGCTAAAATCCAGCATAAGACTGGAATGTGGCACATGATGTAGAGGCTCCTGGATGACTTCAGGTACGACACGGCTCTTCTGGCCAGGTTCTCATCACTGATTCTCTTCCTGAAGTACTCCTCTTTCTGTGGGTCACTGAAACCTCGTACTTCTGTCACCAGGCCTACACACTTAGGTGGGATCTTATCAGCTGCTGCTGGTCGGGTGGTGATCCAGAGGAGAGCAAAGGGAAGCAGATTCCCCTTGATGAGGTTTGTCAGTAGCACGTCCACTGAGGCTGGATCATCCACCTTGAAAACAGGCTTGCTGTTGTGAAAGTCCAGAAGAAGTCGGCACTCATCCAGGCCATCAAAGATGAACACAACTTTGTGCTCTTCGGGATTGAAGAGTGGCATGTCTTTCAGTTCTGTGAACAAATGCTGAAGGAGTTGGACTAGACTGAGATGTTCCTCCTTGATTAAATTCAGCTCCCTGAAAGGTAGCGGAAATATGAAGTGGACATCCTGATTGGCTTTTCCTTCAGCCCAGTCAAGAACGAACTTCTGCACAGAGACTGTTTTTCCAATTCCAGCCACTCCCTTTGTCAGCACTGTTCTGATGGGTTTGTCTTGTCCAGGTAAGGGTCTAAAGATCTCGTTACACTTGATGGCCTCGTCTTCTGCTTGCGTTCTTCTGGATGCTGTCTCTATTTGTCTGACCTCGTGTTCTTTGTTGACCTCCCCCTCCTCTCCCTCTGTGATGTAGAGGTCAGTGTAGATCTCATTGAGAAGTCTGACGGGTCCGTGCTCTGCTGTTCCCTCAAATAGACACTGAAACTTCTTCCTTAGGTGGGATTTAATTGTCGTCTGAACAGCCTCAGCAATCGATTGTCTGTAGAAGTCACAAAAAGTGAATTCCTTTAATAGAATTCTTGTATATTTTGTATGAAACCTGCTCAGCTGAGGCTAGCATTGACAGGCTACGTTGCTATCTTACACATATTACATATTTTCAGTGGTGGAATACTTAAGTACATTTTTACGTATCTGTACTTTACTTAAGTAAAAATAATAGTGCATTCTTTTTACTTTTACTCCATTACATTTTGCAGCTATTATCTATACTTTTACTCCGCTACATTTCTACAATATGTGTTGTTACTCGTTACATTTTATGAACACAGTTTCGCCAAAATGTTGCCTACACAAAACTATGGATTGCGTTGCTGTTTTGGAAGTTTAAACCAATCAGGTGGCTCTATCAACTCCAATGATAGCAGAGTATGCGTTTGGCAGTAGCACTAGCGGTAGCCTTGCCTGTTATACCTGAACATTCAACAGACAGCCTGACTAACTGCCTATTCAACATGGATCCAGAGTCAGCCTCAACTGAGCCCTCTGATATGAGCCCTATTTAAAAGATATGTTCGAGTTCAAAGGCCCCAAGAATGACTCCTGGAGGTTTCAATGCGGTTCCTGTCTCCCTAAAAAAAAGATAGTTGCTAGCATTCAAGAATTCGCCTTCAAATTTAAAGTAGCATATCGAGGTAAGCAGAGTGATTGCTAAGCTAAGTTAATGTCCCTGACTTTTGAATATTGATATATGTATTTAATTCGGTTACTGACACGATATTTGTTATCTAGCGAAATGCATGTTGACATACAGCAATAGCATCAAAATAACATGATTGTATCTTCATTATATATTTAACGTAGTGGTAAAATAAAGCTGGTAGGTTAGCTATGTCAACCTAGCGTGCCTTGTTCTGTCCAGTTTTACAATTACATTTGTTTTTCATGTTCCATGTTTCCCTTTTTTACACGTTTGCAATTAAATAAAAGGTTTAAAGATATAACATGTTGTCTTTATTGGTTTGGCTTAATGGTATTAACTTTGCAAATAATCCCTGGTAGATAACTTGTCATCCGCAGAATTGTTAGATAGAGTGTGAACAGTATTACAGACGGTAGGCACAATAACTACACAAACCTTTCCAATAAACAAATGTTGTTGCTTATAATTATTAATAGTAGTGACATCTGTAGAGGCATTTATTACCAGTAGCTATTTCTTTATCAAAATGGCATAGCCTAGACATTGAGAGACAACCCATTGCGTGAGTACTTTTACTTTTAATACTTAAAGTAAATTTAAAAGTAAGTACTTTTTACTTTTACTTAAGTAGGATTGTTGATGTAGTACTTTACTTTTATTTTCCTGGGTACTTGTACTTTTACTTAAGTACTAAACTTCAGTACTTCCTCCACCACTGCACACTTTAAAGGGCCTGCAATGCCTGCGATGAGACCATAACAGATGACTCAGAACGTGAACTCACCTTTTTAAACATCATCTGTGTAATTAGTTATTTTATCATAAATATAATCATAGTCGTAATATTATTATTACTATTATTAATTGTTATACATTTAAGTGTGTATATTAAATGTATAGATTTGGAGTAATCTGGATGCTTTGGACAAAAGCATCTGCTAAATACCTTAACCATAGCCACAACCATAG
>NC_045160.1:27815130-27817630 GCF_900700415.2 Clupea harengus | reverse complement strand
CCTGCAGCTGGAGTTGAATGTGATTGGATGCCTGCAGCTGTAGTTGAATGTGATTGGATGCCTGCAGCTGGAGTTGAATGTGATTGGATGCCTGCAGCTGGAGTTGTCATCTCTGGAACGGATGTGATTGGATGCCTGCAGCTGGAGTTGAATGTGATTGGATGCCTGCAGCTGTAGTTGAATGTGATTGGATGCCTGCAGCTGTAGTTGAATGTGATTGGATGCCTGCAGCTGTGTAGGTGGATGTGATTGGATGCCTGCAGCTGGAGTTGTCATCTCTGGAACGGATGTGATTGGATGCCTGCAGCTGGAGTTGAATGTGATTGGATGCCTGCAGCTGTGTAGGTGGATGTGATTGGATGCCTGCAGCTGTAGTTGAATGTGATTGGATGCCTGCAGCTGTAGTTGAATGTGATTGGATGCCTGCAGCTGTAGTTGAATGTGATTGGATGCCTGCAGCTGTGTAGGTGGATGTGATTGGATGCCTGCAGCTGTAGTTGAATGTGATTGGATGCCTGCAGCTGTAGTTGAATGTGATTGGATGCCTGCAGCTGTAGTAGGATGTGATTGGATGCCTGCAGCAGTCATCTCTGGACAGATAAGTGCGGTGCTTTTAACTTCAGTTTAGTCCCCCAATAACTCCATCTCTTTCTCCCAGGTGTGCGTGTGTGTGAGCTTTTCAGGTGTGTGTGTGTGTGTGTGTGTGTGTGTGTGTGTGTGTGTGTGTGTGTGTGTGTGTGTGTGTGTGTGTGTGTGAGAGAGAGAGAGAGTTTGTAGGTATTTGTACTTTTCCTGAGTGTGTGTGGCAGGTTTTCTGGGATGACGGCTTTGGCAGGTTTTCTGTTGTTTGAGTGCCTGGCAGGTTCCTTCTCTCTCTCTGTCTGTCTGTGTGTGTGTGTGTGTGTGTGTGTGTGTGTGTGTGTGTGTGTGTGTGTGTGTGTGTGTGTGTCTAGCAGGTTCTCTTTCTCAGGTGTATGTGCATGTGGCAAGCTGCCTCATTTGTAATTGTGTGTGTGTGTGTGTGTGTGTGTGTGTGTGTGTGTGTGTGTGTGTGTGTGTGTGTGTGTGTGTGTGTGTGTGTGTGTGTGTGTGTGTGTGTGTGTGTGTGTGTGTGTGTGTGTGTAAGGTCTCTAAGGTACACTGGCGTGGCATGCCTCCTGGTAGCTGGTGGCGTTGAGGGGGCTGAAGATCTCTCCTCGGACGAAGCGCAGGAACCTGCCGAGCGGGCAGAGGGGGGTGTGTGTGTGTGTGTGTGTGTGTCGCGGGTGCGTGCGGCAGAAGGCGGTGTGGAACGTCAGGTCCTCGCCGTTGTAGAGCACGCGCACAAACAGGTCGTCCGATCGCCTGCCCTTCAGCTCCCTCCCTCTCTCCGTCTCTCTATCCCTCCCTCTCTCCGTCTCTCTATCCCTCGCTCTCTCCGTCTCTCTATCCCTCCCTCTCTCCGTCTCTCTATCCCTCTCCCTCTCCGTCTCTCTATCCCTCGCTCCGCCGCCCGCGGGGGGGGGCCGGCGCCACAGCTCCATCACCAGCCGCGCCGCGAAGCCCGGGAACGCGGCCACGCCCTCCAGGCCCAGGGCGCTGAGCACCGGCGTGAGGGTGATGTCGTGCGCGGAGGCCAGGGTGACCAGGGGCTCCGTGGGCGACAGGTTGCCGCGGGCGACGCGCTCCATGCGGGCGGCGCAGCGCTCCAGGTAGGGCTGTGCGGCGAGCACGGCGTAGCGATGGTAAAGCCCCGCCCCCCGCCGCTCCCTCTCGTCCTCCTCCTGCTGCCGCCGGATCTCGGCCAGGTGCGCCGGAGTCAGGCAGGTGGTCGCCGCGGAGACCGAAAAAGCGTTGCTGTCGTTGTCGCCGTTGCCGTCGGCGACGCGGCAGGGGAAGGGCAGCCCGTGGCACAGGTGGCACAGCAGCGCGTCCACGGGATTGGCCGCCCGGATGGCCCGCGGCGACACGCCCAGCGCGGCGGCCATGGCGACGTAGGCGCGGTCGAGGCGGGTGTCGGCCACGCGCAGGCGGTACTGCCGGCGCTGCTCGGCCTCCAGGTGGCGCTGGCGCGCGGGGCAGTCGCAGGAGCGCCCGCAGAACAGCGCGTTCCAGTGCTGGCGCACCCGCAGGGCGGAGCGCTGGTGCCCGCCGGGCAGCAGGCCGTACAGCAGCGCCAGGCCGCTCTGCAGCGTGCGGCTCTTGCCCGTGGTCTCCAGGAGCACCTGGGACGAGCCCAGAGACGCCGGCAGCAGGGGGGGCCCGCGCAGGTACGCGCCCCGCAACAACTGGCCGTTACGCAGGTGCTGCACAACACCTATTAGAGAGGGAGACGGAGGGAGGGAGAGAGAGAGAGAGAGAGAGAGGGGTAGGGGATCAGAAAAAGAGGAAGAGAGACAATGAGATGTGGGAAAGAGAGAAAATAGAATGGGGTACAGAAAAGACCCAGAGAGCGAGAGGGATATGGTGTGTGTGTGTGTGTGTGTGTGTGTGTGTGTGTGTGTGTGTGTGTGTGGGGGGG
>NC_045160.1:27777630-27785130 GCF_900700415.2 Clupea harengus | reverse complement strand
ACACACACACACACATATAGTGGCTACACAGAGTATATGTCATAAATCCATACTGCACATAATGTAGATCCATATGATATATATAGTTTAAGTGCATATAGTATATAGTTTAAGTGCATATGGTATACAGTTTAAGTGCATATGGTGTATAGTTTAAGTGCATATGGTATATAGTTTAAGTGCATATGGTATATAGTTTAAGTGCATATGGTATATAGTTTAAGTGCACATGGTATATAGTTTAAGTGCATATGGTATATAGTTTAAGTGCATATGGTGTATAGTTTAAGTGCATATGGTATATAGTTTAAGTGCATATGGTATATAGTTTAAGTGCATATAGTATATAGTTTAAGTGCATATGGTCTCAGTCTGTCTCTTACCAGCAGTACAGCGAAGAAGGACAGATGATTGCAGAAGCAGGTAACCGTTCCCTCCGCAACCACAGTCTTACAACCATATGAGTTCCACTTAGCCGTGGCCTCTAAAGCACACACACACACACACACACACACACACACACACACCTAGATATAAGGGCATGTATCACATGTGTGCCTGACATGGAGCTACTACACGAGATGAAAGTGCACACACACACACACATGAAAAGTCACTTTACTTTTGTAAAGTGTGTTGCCACAATACAATGTAGTACTGTAGTTTTACTAAAGTAATTTACAATATTCACGCTAGAATTCTGATTACTGTATATTTACAGTATTTACAGCCTATTGCACTATTTTTACACAATCAACACACTGTCCCACACTGGTGGCAGGGGGAGAATGTTCACTGCAGAACAGATTTAACCTTTTTACTGTATATTGAAACCTGTCATTTTGACTTCTTACAGAATATACATGTAATGTGGAAAAATGACTGCAATTCAATTTTTTGTGTCAGAATCATTGAGATTTTTTACACAGTAGAACGAATGTAAATCAATGGTGTCGACAGTTTCTTGTTTAGAATATATTTTACAGTATTCAGCCATACAAAAACAGAACTGCAATATTTTACTGTATACAAATTTTCAGATTTCAACTACTTTCTGACAGTATATTCCCTAAGTTAGAGTGCTCAGTACAAAACCCAAATTGTAGTATGTTGTCAGTGGTAAAATGATCAATACTGTGAGGGTGCTGCACAAAAGTTGAAGTGATGGCTGCAGAGGTTGATATTGATAGCTGTAGTTTGAATTTGGTTATCCATTGTTCAATAAATGAGAAAGCATACACATTCAATTAAGCACAAATTGTATGTTTTGATGGAAATGTTTGGTTTTGATGGGTGAGTGATCAGTTTTGAGTTAAGGGCTGTGTGTGAGCTGTTTTGAAAAAGTAAACAGTGAATGGAAAAATGTGCCAAAGCAATGGAGAAAAACTGTAATGCCTTTTTGTTATAGTATAGTAAGCCTATATAGTACAGTAACACGTGCAAGTTTAGCATATGGCTGTAATGAAACATATTGCAGCATTTTAGAATTCTTTGTTCACTGTAATATTACAAACGTTATTACTGTAGTCCAAAGAAGTGTTTGTCTGTTTGTGTTTTTTCTCTTTTTTTGCAATGCATCACTAATAATCTATGCCAAACTGGAGGACACAGCAACATGTTATATATGCAATTGGCAATGCTTCAAGTTGTTAGTGTTGTTTAGGTCATTGTACTCTGAGAGAGAACATGTGCTAAAGTTATGGCAGCATGAGTTGTGTTTTGGTGGTTGTAGTGCAT
Source organism: Clupea harengus (assembly GCF_900700415.2). Lineage (NCBI taxonomy): Eukaryota > Metazoa > Chordata > Actinopteri > Clupeiformes > Clupeidae > Clupea > Clupea harengus. The sequence continues at coordinate 27,783,393 of NC_045160.1, read as the reverse complement.
TTTGCACCAAAGGTTAACTGATATGCTGAGGTGCCTGTAAAGTCCACTGTGTGAAGTGTTTGGGAAAAGTGTTCATGGTATTGAGATAAGATTGAAAATGATTAGAAAAAAACTGTAATGCAATGAGAGAATAGTTTTTATAATTCCCAATATGTTTTCACTTTTGGCACCCTGGCTAGGTAACGTTGACGTATTATCTGTCTGTGACAAAACACTGCAAACTCACAGATGTTGCTATGGTATGTGTCACAGATGTTGCTATGGTATGTCCTCTAAATCTGAAACACCAACCTCTAGTGTGTTCTAGATTTCTGAATAATTCTCAAGTGTGTTCCAGAGCCTATGAATAACAGTGAAATGTGTTCTAATTTCCTGAGTAACTGCATACTGTGTTGTTAATGAGTTATTAATAAATGACTTCATAGAGCAGCTTAAATGCCACATTACACACCATACAGACACACACACACACACCCACATAAACACATATACACACACATACACACGTATGCACACACACATAGACACACACATACACACGTATGCACACGCCCTCTCACACATAGACACACACATACACACGTAAGGAGAGGTGGATGAGAGGATGAGAGGATGAGAGGAAGGAGAGGAAGGAGAGGTGGATGAGAGGAAGGAGAGGTGGATGAGAGGAAGGAGAGGTGGATGAGAGGATGAGAGGAAGGAGAGGTGGATGAGAGGATGAGAGGAAGGAGAGGTGGATGAGAGGATGAGAGGAAGGAGAGGTGGATGAGAGGAAGGAGAGGTGGATGGGAGGATGAGAGGAAGGAGAGGTGGATGAGAGGATGAGAGGAAGGAGAGGTGGATGAGAGGATGAGAGGAAGGAGAGGTGGATGAGAGGAAGGAGAGGAAGGAGAGGTGGATGAGAGGATGAGAGGAAGGAGAGGTGGATGAGAGGAAGGAGAGGTGGATGAGAGGAAGGAGAGGTGGATGGGAGGATGAGAGGAAGGAGAGGTGGATGAGAGGATGAGAGGAAGGAGAGGTGGATGAGAGGAAGGAGAGGTGGATGAGAGGAAGGAGAGGTAGATGAGAGGAAGGAGAGGAAGGAGAGGTGGATGAGAGGATGAGAGGAAGGAGAGGTGGATGAGAGGATGAGAGGAAGGAGAGGTGGATGAGAGGATGAGAGGAAGGAGAGGTGGATGAGAGGAAGGAGAGGTGGATGAGAGGAAGGAGAGGTGGATGAGAGGATGAGAGGTGGATGAGAGGAAGGAGAGGTGGATGGGAGGATGAGAGGAAGGAGAGGTGGATGAGAGGATGAGAGGAAGGAGAGGTGGATGAGAGGAAGGAGAGGAAGGAGAGGTGGATGAGAGGATGAGAGGAAGGAGAGGTGGATGAGAGGATGAGAGGAAGGAGAGGTGGATGAGAGGAAGGAGAGGTGGATGAGAGGAAGGAGAGGTGGATGAGAGGAAGGAGAGGAAGGAGAGGTGGATGAGAGGATGAGAGGAAGGAGAGGTGGATGAGAGGAAGTAGAGGTGGATGAGAGGAAGGAGAGGAAGGAGAGGTGGATGAGAGGATGAGAGGAAGGAGAGGTGGATGAGAGGAAGGAGAGGTGGATGAGAGGAAGGAGAGGTGGATGAGAGGAAGGAGAGGTGGATGAGAGGATGAGAGGAAGGAGAGGTGGATGAGAGGAAGGAGAGGTGGATGAGAGGAAGGACAGGTGGATGAGAGGATGAGAGGAAGGACAGGTGGATGAGAGGATGAGAGGAAGGTTACTATACCGTCTTCCACGTCCCAGAAGACACACTGAGGTGTTAAGGACGCGTTCTGTATTAAAGAGAAAACAGGAGCTTGGCTCAACATGGCGGACATGTCACATGTCACATGTCACGCAAGCAGTGTCTGTATCTGTATCTGGATTCGAATAGGAGACCAGTCGTAGCTCGCTAAGCGGTTTAGCGAGCTAATTTTCAGGCTAAGATAAAAAACGCCCTCTTTTTGGTTCGTGGAAGCAACTTTTGATAAATCACCATGGTTACATATCGATCTAAACCGCTTAGCGAGCTACGACGAATACCCCCCTGGTGCTGTTTATACTGTTGTTTACACCTGGTGCTGTTTTTATTGTTGTTTACACCTGGTGCTGTTTATACTGTTGTTTACACCTGGTGCTGTTTATACTGGAAGTTTATACTGGAAGTTTTTACTGGAAGTTTATGCCAGAAATCGGGCAGATGTTTTATTTTTCTAATCTAGTGTTTTCGTGTTACGACATCGACCCTTGACCCTTCCTGCTCCTCGTGTTACGACATTGACCCTTGAATGGGGTGTCATAATAACGAATGTTTCCGGGTCGATCTGTTGATGCCTTCACGAATAATGTATTTGTATTTGTATTTGTATCTGTATTTTTATTTGTATTCCACACTAGATCACACAAATGATGGGAGGGGGAGATGAAGGAGGACAAAAGACAAGGCGGGAAGAACTAATCAATTGGTAAATTGATTACAGTAATTGTGAATGAACAAATGAACGAATGAACAAATGAACGAATGAACGAATGAACGAATAAACGAATAAACGAATGAACGAATGAACGAATGAACGAATGAACAAACTCACAACGAAAAGAGAGACTATATGTATGATACGAGGACGGAGAGTGAGTTGGGAAACAGGCGGTTCCTCACCTGTGTCATGTTCTGCCCGTAGAACGTGAGCTGGACTGGGGTCTGCAGGCTGCTGACATCCCGACCCAGATCCAAGGCCACCACCCGCGAGTTCAGCAGAGACACGTTATCCTGCTCCACCTGTGAAAACACACATGTGTACAGTATGTGTGTGTGTGTGCATGTGGGAGAAACTATCTCCTTACAAAAATCTGTGAGGAGATAGATAGACCAATCAAATTGTCAGGGCGGGCTTTATACGATGATGGACAGATGATCAACCGTAACGTAATCAACCACGTCACCAAAGAGCTTTTGGGGTGAATTCGTTTTCAACAAACATGGCTGCCGTTGGAGAGCTGAAATGTGGAGATTCGAGTCTGTTTTAGAAGACATTGACAGCACATTCATTTTGAAAGAGGAACAGAGAAACACGATCAAGGCATTTGTCGATCGAAAAGATGTTTTTGTCGTCCTTCCTACGGGATCCGGTAAAAGTTTAATGTATCAGCTGGCCCCATGGTCTACGTTATGGTCATACTACGTTGCTCTAATTGGTTCTAGCTATATCCAATTGAGCGAAGAGGCATTTTCTTTCCTGGTTCGGCTGAAACAAGCCCCATAATCACAGCCCAATGGAGCAGTATCAGACTCATATTCTGAGTAGAATTATGAGTATGACATCGTCAGGCTAGGTCCTTAGTAAAATTGGACCCAAAAAGATCTAAACAAAATATGGCCCAGGTTGACAGCAGCACTGTGCGACACCGTGTCTAATATTCAAAGATATTCAAATCCAGCTGAGTCTGAGTGCAGGCCTGGAGGCAGGCTACCGTGCTGTGTGTCCAGTTTGGTGGCTGTGGTTGAGGAGAGGTGGTGGTGGTGGTGGTGGTGTGTGTGTGTGTGTGTGTGTGTGTGTGTGTGTGTTTGCAGAGGGTGAAACACAGGAGTTCTGCACATCTCTGCATGTAGCTTTCTCCTCCTCCTAACATGAGGAACCCTCTCACCTCAAATCTCATGGACTACGGTCACTCTTACAATCAATAGTAGTGGGGGTATTTGAATGGTGATACTTGAGCGTATTTGAGCAGCTCTGTGTGTGTGTGTCTGTGTGGGTGTGTGTGTGTGTGTGTGTGTGTGTGTGTGTGTGTGTGTTTGTGTGTGTGTGTGTGTGTGTGTGTGTGTGTGTGTTTGTGTGTGTGTGTGTGTGTGTGTGTGTGTGTGTGTGTGTGTTTGTGTGTGTGTGTGTGTGTGTGTGTGTGTTTGTGTGTGTGTGTGTGTGTGTGTGTGTGTGTGTGTGTGTGTGTGTGAGCAGCTCTGTAAATAAGTTCATTGGGACCTTTCTTAAACAAAGTGCTAACAACACCAAGACTACAGGCCTCATAGGCAGCATGCATACCGGCGAAACCTATAGTGTGACCATTACTGTGAGCTGCTTATAACAAAAGCTCACACACACACACACACACACACACACACACACACACACACACACACACACACACACAAACACACACACACACAAACACACACACAAACACAAACACACAAAAGCACATACTAAATTCGATACATGCAAATCTTTTACCGAGAACAGCGAGTTGTCAAAGAACCAGAACGTTCCAACGTTGAGCTTCTCGCCGCCTGATCTGCTGGCCACCTGCGAGAGCACTTCTGGCTGGACCTCCACTGTGACATCATCAGTCCGGGATACAAGTTCCAATTGGGCGGAGCAAAACCCCGGGATAGTAGTAGTACTGCCCTGAAACCCAGATCACAAGGGGGGGGGGGGTATGGGGGGGGTATGGGGGAGGGCATTAGTTTCGTTTTGGCTCCTTGTACTGTCTGTTTTTGTGGATTTTTTCCTCTCTTTAATTAATAAAGTGGCACCTGACACCTGACACCTGACACCTGACACACTTGAGGATGCCCGATCTACCTGATCTACCTGGGCAACGTCCTGCATAGTGACTGTAATTTGAGGACGCCTGATCTACCTGGGCAACGTCCTGCATAGTGACTGTAATTTGAGGACGCCTGATCCACCTGGGCTACGTCCTGCACAGTGACTGTAATTTGAGGACGCCTGATCCACCTGGGCTACGTCCTGCACAGTGACTGTAATTTGAGGACGCCTGATCTACCTGGGCAACGTCCTGCACAGTGACTGTAATTTGAGGACGCCTGATCCACCTGGGCTACGTCCTGCACAGTGACTGTAATTTGAGGACGCCTGATCTACCTGGGCAACGTCCTGCACAGTGACTGTAATTTGAGGACGCCTGATCTACCTGTGCTACGTCCTGCATAGTGACTGTAATTTGAGGACGCCTGATCTACCTGTGCTACGTCCTGCATAGTGACTGTAATTTGAGGACGCCTGATCTACCTGGGCTACGTCCTGCATAGTGACTGTAATTTGACATCTTTGCACATTGCACATTTAACCCGTCTCCAACAGTGTGTGGTGTGTTCCACCACCTGTCCATCTACATCAGGCATCAAACCGCATGTCCACACACATCGATGGAGCTGTCAGCCATACCGATCTCTGATCTCAGGTATCAAACCACATGTCCACACACATCGATGGAGCTGTCAGCCATACCGATCTCTGATCTCAGGCATCAAACCACATGTCTACACACATCGATGGAGCTGTCAGCCATACCGATCTCTGATCTCAGGCATCAAACCACATGTCTACACACATCGATGGAGCTGTCAGCCATACCGATCTCTGATCTCAGGTATCAAACCACATGTCCACACACATCGATGGAGCTGTCAGCCATACCGATCTCTGATCTCAGGCATCAAACCACATGTCTACACACATCGATGGAGCTGTCAGCCATACCGATCTCTGATCTCAGGCATCAAACCACATGTCTACACACATCGATGGAGCTGTCAGCCATACCGATCTCTGTTGGGTCTGAGAGGGCAACGCGATGCAGAAGCTGTCCTGGTGGTCATTGCTGACTTCTGTGACGGAGACCGTCGTCAAGGTGAGGATCTCCTTCTGTTTTCCCAGATTGGTGATGTTGCGTATTGCCCTGTGGTGAGGGGGGGGGGGGGGGGGGGGGGGGGGGGGGAGGGATAGAAGAGCAGGGGC
>NC_045160.1:27767630-27772630 GCF_900700415.2 Clupea harengus | reverse complement strand
ATATCTTAGTACGGGTGCCGTTTGTACATTTCTGTAATTGATCAGTCTTGTTAACGGGATACATCTTCACTTTCTATATAGATTGTTCACAGTTAGTGTTAGTATGCATACATATAGCACGCCCCTAGACTTACACCCCTGGAATCTTCCCGTAAAGAAACATTGGACTTTCCAAAGTTCTCACATAGATCTCACACTCTAAGACTCTAAGACGTTTTATCTCTTGACACAGAGAGCGTAGCACACGCCGTGGTGAGGCCTTACCTTCCATTAAGTTGACGCGAACTTCCCCGGCTCGTATGCTGAATGTGCACGTATCTAAAAAAAAAGAATCAGACGCAGGTTAGGATATACCACATGAACCAGAATCAGAATCAGAATCAGAATTCTTTTAATGGCCAAGTATATTTACATATACAGGAAATTATCTTGGTGGTTGGTGCATAGGACATAAAACACATAACATAACAACAAAATAGCAAAAACAAGAATAAAAGACAAATACAGAATATTAGATAATAATAAATAATTGTGAATTGGAATTGGCAAACCCAGAGTCAGTGTGATGCAGGGGGCTTGTTTGTGAGCACCACTGCCGTGGGGAAAAAACTGTTCAGGTGGCGCGAGGTTTTGGTCTTTATAGCCCGGAACCTTCTGCCAGATGGGAGTCTTTGGAATAGGTGGTGACCGGGATGGGAAGGATCAACAAGTGTTTCCAACACATAACCTCGCCTCCTCCTTTTATTTCAGTAGGCGAATTCTGTCTAAAACAACAAGAAGAAAGTAAGAAAATGACTTACATTTCTCACAGCTCAGTGCACAGTGCATTCCGACCACGAAAAAGACGAATACCCAACACAGGCAAAGATACGGCAACATGACCACCGCAGGACACTGACCACGCATGCAATCGCCAACAGAGCCTTGATTAAATAACGCTTTTGGGGAAAATATCCAGATGTAGTCCTATCTCCACCGATGAGTTGTCGAGGTGCCAAGGCGACTGCTGACGCACAGGCTAAATAGGGCTAAATAGTGCCCACATATTTGCATTCCGTGGACTCTTTCGTGTTCAGGTGGTCAGCTGCTGCGCATTGCAGGAAAGTGAAATGGTGTAACGTTGTCCATCTAGAACACGTTTGATAGCTATATGATCTAAAAAAGGTATGGTATATAAAAGGTATATGCGGGCCTTGGTACTGAAGCCAACTAGGGTTAGCACAATACTTGGTCCATATGATGAATTAAATAATCAATGCACCTTCGTGTTTAAACTGCGTTGAGGTATTAATGATTGCAATGATGTGGTGACTTCCTTGTACAGCACATTTAATGCGCTGAGGCTTGATAAACGAACATGAACAAGTACACTGACGTTTAGGTAGCGTGTTTTATGCAACTTCATTATTGCTTCATGTGAATGCCAAAACACTGTCAATACAAACTGTTATGAAACAATATAAGGTGTACAAATTCCGATCGCCGTAATTCTCATTCAGATAGCAAAGAATGTAGGTACAATTATGAATGGCCTAGGCCTATATGTTGCCAAGTATACAGACTTATTGTAGGCCACTATACATAAATGAATCACCTAACACAGGTGATTCATTTATGTATCGTAGCCTACAATAATGTAGAATATAATAGACCTATAATATATCAGAATCAGAATCAGAATCATCTTTATTGGCCAAGTACATTTCCACATACAAGGAATTTTTTCCTGGGTTTAATTGCTATCAATGTACTTAAACTGAAAAATATGCATGCAACAGTTTAGGATAATAAATAAATATAATATATAATATAATAATAAAATATAATAATCTGTCAACTGTTCACTAGAGTGACGGCAAGGGGGAAAAAACTGTTCCTGTGTCTGGTGGTTTTTGTGTACATAGTTCTGTAGCGCCTGCCAGAGGGGAGGAGCTGGAACAGATTATGTCCAGGGTGTGAGGGGTCTGCAATGATTTTCCCTGCCCGTTTCCTGGCTCTGGATGTGTACAGGTCCTGGATGGTGGGCAGGTCGGCACCAATAATCCTTTCTGCAGACCTGACTGATAGAAGCATTTGTGTAATTAATTTCTGTTTGTCAGGCGATCAGTATAAATAAATAAACAAAAAATCAATAATAATAAACAACTAATCATGTCTTGGTGATGAGTAATTATCTTTGTGAGAGTGCAAATCTAAATCTCAGGATTATTTGTTTGTTGTGTATGTAACAATGTGTTTAAGAATTAACAACACATTTAAGCCTCCTATTATGTTCAAATTGTACTCACATCTATTATGCTTGGGGTCAATTTGACCCCAGCAATTTAAACCTCCAAAAAATGATTATAATATTTTTTTTTAACCCAAATGTATGTGTCAGGTACCTTAGGTTTGTTTGTTGACTACCTAAATAGCCCTTAAAATAAAACAATACCCCCACCCACCCCCCTTATACATCAAGAATACATGTTATGCTACTATGGAGAAATATGCAGATCACCATAAAATCTCACTGATTGACTTAAAATTGGAAAGAGATATCATTCTGGTGTTTTATGGCTTCATATTATTTCTAAGTACATATTGTTGTTATCTATAACATATGGAATAGAAAACTATTTATGTTATCAAGAATAGTAACAATGTGATGAAAAAAGTTTATATTTCTTATATATTTTATACAATTAAAACAGCCTGGGGTCAAATTGACCCCAAACAACACTATGCGTAAAGCATGTGTACAGGACATTGAAAACATATCATCAGGTTCATTTTGTGTTTACCCAGTTGTCCCCATTAGATTAGGAAAAGTCATTAAATATGAAGCAAAAAAAACGGTGCCAATCATTTATTTAGAGACGTTAAACATTGAAAAGGGTCAAATTGACCCCAAACGTTCCGTTGATGAAGGTGTTTCATTAGAGTTCACTTCAGTGCACTTTAGCAGAGGAGGCTTCATCTGAATCATTTCAAACCGAGACTCCAAAAGATAGGCAATTTCTTCTCAGAGATGAGGGCTGGACAAGAGATCAAAAAGACAAAAAGGGCAAACACTTATGCCTGGGAGGATATATTCGCTGACAAATGTGAGAATAGGCGGGAAAAGGGTCCGCCGCAATTGCAATTTTGTCGCATGTTGAGTCAGGCGCGTAGATCCCGCCCCCCTGTCAGCCAGACTCAAATAGGAAAACATTTTCTACCCAATATCCCACAAATAGAAAATGAGCAAAACGACTCCATAGTATTAAATATGCCTATACATTTGTCTGAAGAAGAAAAAATGAAATGTTAGGGAACTGAATTTTCTATTTTTCCATTTTTTTTTTGGAAAATGTAACCGATTACACGGATAAAAAATTATGAAAAATAACGAAAATGCGCATCTATTAATACCTCACCTAACTGACTGCATCAAATGTGACATCTGACAACGTATCCATTTATTTTCATTCATGAAACTCTATTACAGTCTTCGACATTAATTATAAAGGCCCTGTCAATGTTGACCGGTGACGCAACAAATGTAACAACGTTAAACTATTAAAAAAAGCCTTTGTTTATAAAATGTATTTCCACTTGTTATAACGAGCTAGGACTAAACACATTAATAAAGTCAGTTTGAATATTTTCAATAGGTTTTATAATGTAGTGTAATCTGAATGGTGAGCAGACGAGCATAAAGAATGATATTTGTTATTGAATGCTTGATTTGTCACTTGTTTTTTTTTTCAAATTGTTTGTAAGTGGCTTTGCACAAAAATGTCAACCAAATACTTTAAACTTAAACTTATTAGTAGCAATCAGAGCCATGTATAAAGTGTTTCTGGTAGAAACAGCAGAAATGTTAGGTATCGTTTCGTTCACAATGACGCCATAAACGAATTTACTTTAATATCTAACACGTCACGGGTGGATTGTATCGTGACGTTGCAATGTGGCAGTTTAAAAAACAACTGTAACGAATTTCGAATTAACACAACACAACACTATACAACACACACGCACAACCAGTAATTCCCGCTGGATGTAAGTATATTCAACTGTCCTTCTAAGCTATTTTAATACACGTGTCATTAATCACGCTGCTATTTTACTAGATCAGCCTTCTTGAAAGTGTTATGTTAACTGATGCACTTTCTCTGTGGGTCTGCGACCGGCTAGTCAGCTGTTGAACTTGAGCAAATGTCGATGTCGGACTCCAAGTCCATCGTGTCCTTCTGGAGACGCGCGATCGCTCAGGGGAAGCGTGGAGGTTCATGGAACAAAGCTGGCGACAACAGCTCCTTGAGGTAGGTTGATGACAAAACCCTCAAAACTAACGTGAATTGAGTACTAGAGTCAGATAAAACATAGCTAACTACCAGCATATTGAAGAATACAAATATGATATGATGAATATGATATTAAATCGCCCAAACAAAGATTAATTTGAAACATCATAAGATGAGGGACCTACTGGTTATTGTGTTGCCATTATTAATCTAACAGATAACATATAACAGATAACACATAAGAGTGGTGATGATTGGCGTGGGTTCTGACTGTCATCCCATGTTGTCCCAGGCACCTGAGCCTGCCCAGCACCCCAGAGAGAGAGCCTCGCGCTGGGGACAGCGCTACCATGCTGCCCCTGGTCGAGCTCCTGTGCTGCCCAGGGTGCAGCACCTTCCTGCATCAGCCCATCTCTCTGCCCTGTGGGCACTGCCTCTGCCTGCCATGCCTCGCCGCCCTGCGCAAGAACAAAGCCCGCAAGATGCCGCCTGGCCCCTCTGACGACGCCCCTACCACTGCGGAGCTGTCGGCCCAGTGCCCTCGGTGCCAGGCGAATTACCCGCTCCTGCCCGGAGAAGCCTGGTCCTTCCCTGCCAACGTGCTGCTGGCGCAGCTGGCGCAGAGGCTGCTGGATGCCCACCCGGAGCTGCGGAGGCTGCAAGAGCATGCGCGGCACCGTGGGCTGAGGTCCAGGTCGGCGTCCGCGTCGTGCCCGCTGCCAGTCTCCG
>NC_045160.1:27717630-27722630 GCF_900700415.2 Clupea harengus | reverse complement strand
AGGAAGAGAGAAGAAGAGAGAGAGAGAGAGAAAGAAGAAGAAGAGAGAGGAAGAGAGAGAGAGGAACAGAGAAGAAGAGAGAGAGGAAGAGAGAAGAGAGAGGAAGAGAGAAGAAGAGAGAGAGGAAGAGAGAAGAAGAGAGAGAGAGGAAGAGAGAAGAAGAGAGAGAGAGGAACAGAGAAGAAGAGAGAGAGGAAGAGAGAAGAAGAAGGGGTGGGCTGGGGGAGAAGAGAGAGAAGAAGAGAGAGAAGAGAGAAAAAGAGAGAGAGGAAGAGAGAAGAAGAGAGAGAAGAAGAGAGAGAGGAAGAGAGAAGAGAGAGAGGAAGAGAGAAGAAGAAGGGGTGGGCTGGGGAGAAGAGAGAGATGAGAGGCAGGAGGTGTGTGACTCTCACTAATTAAAATCAAAGCCATTCTAATCCAAGATGATAGGAATTAGATTGGAAAAATGAATCCTACCACAAATGTGCACACTCACACACATGTGCACACACAGACGACCAGACACACACACACACACACGCACACGCACACGCACACATGCACACACACACACGGTATGAATAGGAACATACAAAATATCTTCATTTAACACAAAAATAGCACACATGCACACGCACAGACTAGCGATTAGTGAGGTGTGTGTTTGACACACACACAGAGAGACTGGTGATTCGTGAGGTGTGTGTTTGACACACGCACAGACTAGCGATGAGTGAGGTGTGTGTTTGACACACACACGCACAGACTAGCGATTAGTGAGATGTGTGTTTGACACATGCACAGACTAGCGATGAGTGAGGTGTGTGTTTGACACACACACACACACACACACAGACTAGCGATTAGTGTGGTGTGTGTTTGACTCATCTTCAGTATGTTTGCGTCTTCGGCTCTCATCAGATTAATAATGGAAGCCCTGAGAAAGAACAGGCCCATGAAGAAAACACTGCCTGTGTGTGTGTGCGCGTGTGTGTGTGTGTGTGTGTGTGTGTGTAAGCCCATGAAGAAAACACTGCCTGTGTGTGTGTGTGTGTGTGTGTGTGTGTGTAAACCCATGAAGAAAACACTGCCTCTGTGTGTGTGTGTGTGTGTGCGTGTGTGTGTGTGTGTGTGTGTGTGTGTGTGTGTGAAGGCCCATGAAAAAAACACTGCCTGTGTGTGTGTGTGTGTGTGTGCGTTTGTGTGAAGGCCCATGAAGAAAACACTGCCTGTGTGTGTGTGTGTGTGTGTGTGTGTGTGTGTGTGTTTGTGTGAAGGCCCATGAAGAAAACACTGCCTGTGTGTGTGTGTGTGTGTGTGTGTGTGTGTGTGTGTGTGTGTGTGTGTGTGTGTGTGTGTGTAAGCCCATGAAGAAAACACTGCCTGTGTGTGTGTGTGTGTGCGAGTGTGTGAAGGCCCATGAAGAAAACACTGCCTGTGTGTGTGTGTGTGTGTGTGTGTGTGTGTGTGTGTGTGTGTGTGTGTGTGTGTGTGTGTGTGTGTGTAAGCCCATGAAGAAAACACTGCCTTCTAGATAAGTCTTACTCTCACTCATCAATAAGAGCTCTCACACTCTCACACACTCAAACACACACACACACACACACACACACACACACACACAAACACACACACACACACACACACACACACACACACACACAGACAAACACACACACACACACACAGACACACACAGCATGCACACTCAAACACACACACACACATGCACTTTCACACACACAGCATGCACACTCGAACACACACAAATGTGCACACAAACACACAGACACACACACTGTCTATAGACTATGGCTGGGTGATATGGCCAAGAAATGGAATCTAGATTTTTTTTTGTGAAGGATGATTCATGATTATAATCTATTTGTTTCTGTCTACATGAAGAAACATGATTCAAAAATAGCCATCATGGTTACTGGGTGAAATAAACCCATCATGGTTACTGGGTGAAATAAACCCATCTGTCTGCATTCAGTTGACCCAGCATTGGGTTGGTCCTAACTACCCTAGATCAAGCATGTTCAGTCACGTCTGACGTCGGCTTTAACAAGATACACACAACATATACATCGGCTTTAACAAGATGAACACAACATATACATCGGCTTTAAAAAGATGAACACAACATATACATCGGCTTTAACAAGATGAACACAACATATACAAGCGTTATAGTCCTACCCTGGATCAAGCATGTTCAGTCACGTATGACGTCGGCTTTAACAAGATGAACACAACATATACATCGGCTTTAACAAGATGAACACAACATATACAAGCGTTATTTTCCCTCTTGGTGGGCAGCTACCAGACGCCATTGAAACATGGATCCCTCTTTGTGTGATCAGTTGATGTCTGTTATGGTGTAGTACCATAACTGGACACTGGGTGGATGTCTGTTATGGTGTAGTACCATAACTGGACACTGGGTGGATGTCTGTTATGGTGTAGTACCATAACTGGACACTGGGTGGATGTCTGTTATGGTGTAGTAGAACACATAACTGGACACTGGGTGGATGTCTGTTATGGTGTAGTACCATAACTGGACACTGGGTGGATGTCTGTTATGGTGTAGTAGAACACATAACTGGACACTGGGCGGATGTAACGCAGTGTGGTCACATTCAATCATACCCTTGAATTTACGTTGATGTGATCGGCTGAAATTGTAAGAGACATCTGATAGGCTGCAGGGAATGTCCTTTTGAAAAAAATTCATTTGTGAATCAAGTCACGTCAGAAAAAGAATACTGGTAATGTTCACAAATGGCAAGCAGTTTGTAAAATGCACCTTCGTTAGTCTGTAAATAAATGTAACAGTGTTTACATTGTCCTTTATCTGTTAATCAGGTCATTTTTTAAATCGCATTTATTTGTGAATCGAGTGAAATGTATTTGTGAATTTTGAAACTATTCTAGACCACAAGTACCAAAACACACAAAATTGAAAACAGACAACTGCTCTGGCAACCGCTCTGGCAACCGCTCTGGCATGTCAAATGAAGGACCTGTTGCAGCTGATTTTGTGCCCTTTTGTAAGAATCCATGTCCTTTCACAGAAAGCACATATTTTAGAATACTATACATGGTATTAAATTAGCATATTGATTTTGCTTGTCATTAAATTAGCTTTAGTTCCTGAGCGGTTGACTTTGCTAATTGCTCGTTGCTTTGCTCATTGCCAGTTGCCCGTCAATAAAATTGCAGCGCGTCACAAATGCAGACAATGAAAACTATTTCTTGTTTGAAATAGGAGATGGACTTTAAGCGGCACAGACCTCTTGTGCGTTTCCTTTATCTTTCTATCATTTCTGCATTCGTTGTGTCGAACACTTTTAATTCTATTTGTACGCCACTACCCCACCCACTTATACAAAACAAGATCTCTGTGTATAACCCCTTTCAAAAAATCTTTTGCACAGGCCCTATGTTTAGTAAAGTGTGTAAAAGCAGCACACACACACACACATACACAGACACACACACATAACCTACCCTAGAGACAGACATTAATATTTAAAGGTTTAATATTTATTTAATCTGAGAGCATGCTGAGAATATGATTGCAATACAAATGTGGATGAGAGAAGCGTAAACAAACATAGACACACAAACACCCACACCCACACCCACACACACACACACACACACACACACACACACCCACACACACACACACACACACACACACACACGCACACACACAGGCAACAGGGAGATCTATTCATTCATTCATTCAGTTTGCTTACTGTGTTCCCAAGGTGAATCACCTAGTCCCTCTCATGAATGCTCACCTGAGAGAAAACCAGAGGACATAAAACACACACACACACACACACACACACACACACACACACACACACAAACACACATACGCTCACGCTCTCTCTCACACACACACACACACACAAGCCATCTGTTCTTTCTCAGTCACTGGGAACACTGGGAATGTGAGTCCTCAGGATCTGACCTACTACTGCACACATTGTCCTTCACACACACACTCACACACACACACACACACACACACACACACACACACACACACACACTCACTCACTCACTCACTCACTCACTCACTCACTCACTCACTCACTCACTCACTCACTCACTCACTCACACACGCACATGCACACGCACATGCACTCACGTGCACACGTACATGCAGAAGCACAAGCACTCGCACACACACACATATGCACATGTACACACAAACACACAAACCTACATCGGTATACACACACACTCACAAACACACCCACAAAGGCACGCGCAAACCACACACACAAACATAAACACACACGCACACACACACACGCACACGCACACCATTGATTTTGCATTTGTAAGAAACTGCCATGAGATCAGATACAGTAAGCCTTTCATCTGTTCCCTTTCAAAGACCTCTTATCTTTTTTTCCAGCTTTCCAAGTTTCCTGCCTCTTTCTTTCACCCCCCCTCATCATGTCTTTTTGTCTTTCTCACCCTCTCCATCTTCCTTCTCTCTCTCACTCACTCTCTCTCTCCCTTTCTCACCCTCTCCATCTTCCTTCTCTCTCTCACTCACTCTCTCTCTCCCTTTCTCACCCTCTCCATCTTCCTTCTCTCTCTCTCTCCCTTTCTCACCCTCTCCATCGTCCTTGTCTCTCTCACTCACTCTCTCACTCCCTTTCTCTCCCTCCATCTTCCTTCTCTCTCTCTCCCTCCATCTGCCCTCACCTCTCATGGCTGTGCTGTTTTCTCTCTCTCTCCCTCTCTTTCTCTGCCTCTTTCTTATCCTCTGTTTCTCTGCCTTTCTCCCCCTCTCATTTTCTGCCTCTTTCTTATCCTCTCTCTCCCCCCCTCTCCTTCTCTGCCTCTTTCGTATTCTCTCTCTCTCTCCATCTGTCCTCAGCTCTCCTGGTTATTCATCCGTGAGTGTCTCGTTTCCCTGTTGACTCCTGTAGTTATGAATGACATGTTTTTGACTACCATTGAGAAACAGCCATGGTTAGACT